>NW_028317835.1:2342500-2533397 GCF_062004578.1 Staurois parvus
TCTAAGAGTTTTTTCAATATTTTATTTGTTTTCAATATTTTTTTATTTGTTTTCAACACACCAAAATACATGGAAATTAGATGAAAATAATCAAACAGCTTTTTAGTCGCAGACCTGTGTAATAAGTAAGACACACAACAAGTAAAGCCCAACTTCAGCTAACGCTTCTACAGCAGTTACAGCAACAGGTTCTCTATAAGGTCCAACCCCCCATATGAATGACAACTGACAGTTGTGAGCACCCCCAGCAGTGTTATAGGATTTGCCCCAACCCCTCCAACTGCCATTTTTCCCTAAACACTTAGTCTTCAAAAGGAAGTACAAAAAAAAAAAACAATCTACTGGGAGGGACAACAAAAAAATAAAACAATAGGAGACTCAGAAAAGCAAAACCTGCTCTGCTAATGACAGATTTCATTATTATTGTCATTAGTGATTTTGCCCATAGTTACACTTTGGTGTAACGTTGTAATATTTCCAGGGAGAAGAAGTTTTCTTTACAAACTTTCCACCAAAAAGAGATGTGTGCACTCAGAGTGATTATTGTGAACCCCAATCAGAGGAATGTCAGTCCCCCGGAAGAAGTGGTAGGAGTATGACCGCACACTCAGCACTTTGTAAGTTCAGATCTCTGGCAGTTGTATTGTGTGATTAGTCTATGGAGAGGAGTAATAGCTGGAAAGAGAAAACATGGAACAAGGATTTCTGATCTTCACCTGATGGAATCCCATTTGGCAGAACCACATGGAACACAAGTGGCCAGCTGGGCTTACGTTTTACTGCTGAATACATCCCCTAAATCAGCAGTAACTCAGTATTGGAAGGCCTGCATCAGCTTGGGATGTTGTTTTCTCACTGAACAGAGACTTCTTTCTAACTGGTGTCACAGACACAGACCTGCCTGAAAGGTTGTCACCCATGAGATGATATCCTACAACCTCACAAACACCCCCTTTCCTCTCTCTGATCACAATCTCATCACCTTCACAGTCTCCTCATCTTCAAACACCTATCCCTCCAAGCAGCAATTACACGCAGAAACCTTCACAACTTGAACCCTTCTCCTTTCCACTCTGCAACTGACCAACTCTATGACAGAATCTCTCCCCTGTCCTGCCCTGACCTGGCCACTGCTGTCTACAACAGTTCACTTTCATCCACATTAGACTCACTTGCTCCTCTAACATGAAGCATCAGGCCCCGACCATTACAACCTTGGCAGACTGACAACACCAGAGATCTTAAACGACATAGTCGTGTGGTGGAGCAAATGTGGCGTAAAACCAAATCTCACCAAGCATTCACCCGATATAAATCTGCTTTCTTCACATACAATTCCTCCCTCCATGCTGCCAGACAAGCCTACTTTGTCACTCTCATCAATAGCTTGTCATCCAGTCCTCGTCATCTCTTCTTTACTTCTAACTCTCAACTTTCTCCACCTCCACCCAGTACCTCACTCACTGCTCACGAGATTGCAAATCATTTCAAAAACAAGATTGATGCAATTTGTAGGGGCATCTCCACTGCACAGACATCCACCCCACCTAGCATACCTTATACTAAACCTCCCTCAACACTTTCCTCTTTTGACCTTGCTACTACCGAAGAGGTCACTAAGGTTTCTCAGAAGCCCGTCTCACTACCTGCCCCCTGGATCCTGTCCCCTCACAACTACTACGGTCACCCTCTTCTTCCATCCAATGCTCCCTCACTCACATCTTCAATCTCTCCCTCTCTACTGGTGCCTTCCACTCCCCTCTAAAGCATGCGCACATCACTCCCATACTTAAAAAACCCTCCCTGGACCCCACCAACCTTAACAACTTAAGACCCGTCCCCCTGCTCTTGTTTACTTTTAAACTCTTAGAACGCTTAGTCTACAATCACCTGAGCTCCCATCTCACCGACAACAACCTTCTTGACCCTTTACAGTCTGGCTTTCGATCACTACACTCCACTGACACTGCCCTACTAAACCTCACTAATGATCTAACTGCTAAAACCAATGGCCACTACTCCGTACTCATTCCAACCAATGGCCACTACTCCATACTCATTCCAACCAATGGCCACTACTCCGTACTCATCCCAACCAATGGCCACTACTCCGTACTCATCCCAACCAATGGCCACTACTCCGTACTAATCCCCAACCAATGGCCACTACTCCGTACTCCTCCCAGCCAATGATCACTACTCCGTACTCATCCCAGCCAATGATCACTACTCCGTACTCATCCCAGCCAATGATCACTACTCCGTACTCATCCCAGCCAATGATCACTACTCCGTACTCATCCCAGCCAATGATCACTACTCCGTACTCATCCCAACCAATGGCCACTACTCCGTACTCATCCCAACCAATGGCCACTACTCCATACTCTTACTACTTGACCTCTCTGCAGCTTTTGATATGATTGACCAACCCCTCCTCCTAAAAAAACTCCACTCAGTTGGCCTCCAAGACTCTGCTCTCTCCTGGTTCTCCTACCTATTGCAGAGCTTGTTCAGCGTTAACTATAACTCCGTCTCCTCCTCTCCACTCCCTCTTTCCGTAGGGGTACCTCAAGGTTCCATTCTTGGACCCCTACTCTTCTAAATCTACACCTCCTTCCCCTACTGCCATGGTTTTAAGTACCATCTCTATGCTGATGACACACAAATCTATCTTTCTACTCCTCACCTCGCCCCTTCAGTCTCCTCTTGCATTACTAACCTACTAAGCGACATATCGGAATGGATGTCACTCCACTTCCTCAAACTCAATCTTAACAAAACTGAGCTTTAGTATTCCCCCCAGCCTGTGCCCCCTCTCTGACTTCTCCATCAAGACCAATAACACAACCATCAGTCCCTCCCCTCATCAAAAAATGTCAAAAGATAAAATATTCAAATCCCTTCTAGTTGTGTATTGATGGACATAAGCACTAAACTCAGTTCATCAGATCATTACATTCGAGTTTGCTCACAGATTTTAGTTTGTTTCTTTTAAAGTAACATTTTATCTTTTCCCTTCTTCTCTATCTTGTGGGATGACATTGGGGATGTGAAACAAACCTGTGACACCTGAAACTTCTTTATTATTCCTTTTCTTCCAGAATTTAATCAATGCAGAAATTTATGAAACCTCCGGTAATAGATTAGACCGACATTAACTGTAAAACTTTGTCACATTGAGAGCATTAAAATGGCTTCTCTCCAGTGTGACTCCTCTGGTGTTTCATAAGATTTGACTTATATGTAAAAGCTTTATCACATTCAGAACACTGATATAGCTTCTCTCCAGTGTGAATCCTCTGGTGTGTGATAAGATTTGACTTCTGAGTAAAAGCTTTATCACATTCAGAACACTGATATGACCTCTCTCCAGTGTGAATCCTCTGGTGTCTGATAAGATTTGACTTCTGAGTAAAAGCTTTATCACATTCAGAACACTGATATGGCTTCTCTCCAGTGTGAATCTTCTGGTGTGTGATAAGATTTGACTTCACAGTGAAAGCTTTATCACATTCAGAACACTGATATGGCTTCTCTCCAGTGTGAATCATCTGGTGTGGGAAAAGATCTGACTTCACAGTAAAAGCTTTATCACATTCAGAACACTGATATGGCTTCTCTCCAGTGTGAATCCTCTGGTGTTTGATAAGATGTGACTTCAATGTAAAAGCTTTATCACATTCAGAACACTGATATGACTTCTCTCCAGTATGAATCCTCTGATGTCTGACAAAATTTGACTTCTTTATAAAAGCTTTGTCACATTCAGGACACTGATATGGCTTCTCTCCAGTATGACTCCTCTGGTGTGTGATAAGATGTGACTTCCCTATAAAAGCTTTATCACAATCAGAACACTGAAATGACTTCTCTCCAGTGTGAATCCTCTGGTGTCTGATAAGATCTGACTTCACAGTAAAAGCTTTATCACATTCAGAACACTGATATGGCTTCTCTCCAGTGTGAATCTTCTGGTGTCTGATAAGATGTGACTTCTGTGTAAAAGGTTTATCACATTCAGAACACCGATATGACTTCTCTCCCTTGTGAACCTTCTGGTGTGTGATATATTTTCTCTCCATTGTAAAATCTCCAAACAAGTAGTTTGAAATGACTCCTCTTATATATATATGGGTTGGACTTTAATGTAAAGCCATTGTCACTTCCAGAACTCTGAAATTACTTCTCTCCTGCTGGATCAATGTGGAAGAGGATCCAAACCATGACGACTTTTAGAACACAGATATGACTTGTATCCCGTGTGAATCCTCCAGTGAACTGCAATAAAGACTTTCAGTCAATTAAGACACCCATATGTCTTGTTTTCCATGTGACTCAGCTGTATTCATGAAGACCAACATGACCGAAAACTTGGCTCATCAATCCACCTGTACAAAAAAAAAAAAAAAAGAATTTTATATAAAGGGCTACATAAAGTTGCTTTCTATTTTTAATGTTCATTACTAAATATATCTTATGAATAGAAAGAATATGTACAGAATTATCTACAGTATTTTTTTTAAATCAAATAGATTGTATTAAGAAAGTTTATAAGTGCGCACAGTATTCCCAACATTCAGCCCAGACAATGGAGTCATACATTCTCACGTATAGGCAGTTGTGGCACTGTTACAGATCATACAGAACAATAACTTGCTTTGTCTATGGTGTCACTTTTACCTTTTATAAACAAATGAACAGAGAAAAGAAGAAACAACCTAGAACAATTCAGCTGTACACGGCAAGTAACTCCCCCCAGTACATACAGTTGTGTTCAAAATAATAGCAGTGTGTTGGAAAAAGTGACTAAAGCTGAAAATCCTTCTAATAGCTTTTATTTCCATCCACACAAATGCATTGGGAACACGACACATTCTATTCCAAATCACAACATGAAGAAAAATATATCAAATTTGTGTTGTTCCTCTAAAAAAAATGGAAGAAAAGTGAATATTAGATGGTTCAAAAAAAAAAAATCGCAGTGTTTGTATTCTTCTTTACAAACTCAAACATTCACTATATAAACTGAGAAATGTTTGAAGATTTTGCTTTCCTTTGAATGACTTCATGAATATTTGGTTGTAGTCGCACTGTTTCTGAGAACTGCTGTACATCTGTGTTGCATGGAGTCACCCAACTTCTGGCCCCTGTGATCAGGTATTCCAGCCCAGGATGATTGGACCACATTCCACAGTTCTTCTCTATTTCTTGGTTTGGCCTCAGAAACGGCATTTTTGATGTCACCCCACAAGTTTTCTATTGGATGAAGATCCGGGGATTGGGCTGGCCACTCCATAACGTCCATCTTGTTGGTCTGGAACCAAGATGTTGCACGTTTACTGGTGTGTTTGGGGTCGTTGTCTTGTTGGAACACCCATTTCAAAGGCATTTCCTCTTCAGCATAAGGCAGCATGACCTCTTCAAGTATTCTGATGGATTCAAACTGTTCCATGATCCTTGGTATGCGATAAATAGGCCCAACACCGTAGTATGAGAAACATCCCCATATCATGATGCTTGCACCACCATGCTTCATGGTCTTCACAGTGTCCTGTGGCTTGAATTCAGTGTTTGGGGGTCGTCTGACAAACAGTCTCCGCCTACTAGACCCAAAAAGAACAATCTTACTTTCATCAGTCCACAAAATGTTGCGCCATTTCTCTTTAGGCCAGTCAATGTACTCATTGGCAGATTGTAACCTCTTCAGCACATGTCTTTTTCCCAACAGTGGGACTTTGCGGGGACTTCTTGCAGATAGCTTGGCTTCACATCGGGGTCTTCTAATTGTAACAGTCCTCACAGGGAACGTCACACCTTCTTTCATCTTCCTGGAGCTGATTGTTGGCTGAGTCCGCCCCATTTTGGCTATTCTTCTATCCATTCCAATGGTAGTTTTTCGCTTTCTTCCACGTCTTTCAGGTTTTGGTTGCCATTTTAAAGCATTTGCGATCATTTTAGCTGAGCAGCCGATCATTTTCTGCACTTCTTTATATGTTTTCCCCTCTCCAATCAACTTTTTAATCAAGGTACGCTGTTCTTCTGAACAATGTCTGGAACGACCCATTTTCCACAGAATTTCAGAGAGAAATGCACTGTAACCAGCATGTACAACATTTTCTGCCTTCCTTCCTTAAATAAGGGCAATCATTGCCACCTGTTTATCAAAGAATGAATGACCTCACTAATAGAACTCCACACGGCTATTATTTTGAACACGCCCCTTTCAATGAGTGATTCAATGACACAGAATCAGCAGCATGCATGTCATGACTGTCGGGTCTGTTGGATTTCTATTACTCTACTACACCTGCTAGGAAATTATTTGCCATGTAGAAATGTAATTTCTACCAAAAACTGTGATTGATCCGGTTAGTGATGTCTGACTGTTATTATTTTGAACACAACTGTACATAGAAAGCGGACACCATTCAATGAGGCCTGTGTCTACAGGATCATACCCCAAGTATCAGTCTCCAATGTAGTCACCATTCAGTAGGATACAACTGGCCGTTCTCCTTCTATGGGGCTAAAAGAGCTAAGATTTTAAAAGCCTATGAAGAACTAAGAGAGAACAAGGAGTTTCCAGCCAGTTCTGCCAGACATACATCTCCTGGGGGAATTACAATGTTGGAGAGTTCATTTTTCACATGTTAATGTGGAGATCACCTGCTCAATCCACTGTTGTCTGCTGGGAGTTTGAGATGATAGCCAAGATCGGGATATTTTTTATGGTCAAGCAGCCTCACTATTGCTATATGACTTGTAATAGGAGGAGGTGTAAATAATTCCTCCTCTATTGAGACCAAGAAGCACACCCGAGGAATATTGAACACCAACATTACAATACTGGTCATATCGTTCCACTTTTTGAATAATTTTGGACATCTCCAAAACATGTATCAAATCCCCGACAACACCGCTACAATTGGGGTCATAAGGGGAAATCCCTCCTGTCCTAGCTGAACAATTGGGCTGGAGTCCTGAAAGCTCTATGCAAAAGAAATGACTGAGTTTCTGTGAAGAGGACAGAGAGATGAGAGGTATGGAGGTCACAATCACCTCCCACCACTCTCTCTTATTTTCTCTGTTTCCCATTTCTTTCTATAATTCTTCAGTAAGAGTCAAAAAACTGGAATAAATAGATGAGAGATCATGCCTTTCCCACTGGTGCCATCTGAAGCCCATTAACAAGTGTGAGAGTGATGTGAAATCTGTATCTGATGGAAGTAGCAACCGATGGATGGGATCTAATGTGTCTACTAAGTCCCACCTGGTAAGATGTTGATGTTGGGCAGCTATAAAATACAGTCTAACATTTGGTATTGCTAGGCCTCCTTGGTCTTCACCATACTGTAGAGTAGTGAGTGTGATTCTAGCTGATGGCTTCTTCTATATGAGTTCCCCAAACTGGGAGTCTATACTGGAGAACCACTTACGAGGTGTCCACATGGGAGAATTGTGGAGTATATAGAGGAATTGTGGGGTCCATATCTTCTCTTGTTCATAGATGTTATTGGAAAGAGATAATAGTTTTACAAGGAGCTCATAACAATGTGATTGCAGGACTCACCAGCAGTAAGTCAGAAGGGGTACAACCCTTAGAGGTAACGTACAGGTTGTAATTTGTACACTACAAATAATATCTTCATACATTAAAGTGGAGTTCCAGTGAAAATAAAAAAAAATAAAAGTCAGCTGCTACAAAAACTGTAGCTGCTGACTTTGAAAAGACGGGCACTTACCTGTCCCTCAATCTCATGGTGTCCTCCCCACAGCCCGTTTCACCGGCCGCCCTGTGTTTCCAGTGCCGGCATCTTCAGTGTGGGCACCCAGCTGTGACAGCTTGCGGCTTCACATCCGGGTGCCCACTGAGCATGTGCGAGTATCTCTGTGCTTTGTGAATGGTCCTGTAGTCTTCTAGGACCTTTCATGAGTCCCAGAAGACTACAGGGAGGGAGGGGGGAGGACAACTTCTGCTTCTGATCACCTAGTTGATTGCAGCAGAAGTGGGAGCGGGTACCTGTGAATTTCGGTAATCCCCCAAAAGGTGCCAGTGGGGTCCTTAACCACTTGCCTACCAGGCACTTATGCCCCCTTCCTTACCAGGCCAATTTTCAGCGTTGTCGCACTTTAAATGACAATTGCGCGGTCATGCAATATTGTACTCATATGAAATTTGTATCATTTTTTTCACACAAATAGAGCTTTCTTTTGGTGGTATTTACTCCCCGCTGGCTGTTTTATTTTTAGTACTATAAACAAAAAAAGAGCAAAACATTTGAAAAAAAGTTCTTTGTTTCTATTATAAAATTTTGCAAACAGGTAATTTTTTTCCTTCACTGATGTGCGTTGATGAGGCGGCACTGATGGGCACTGATAGGCAGCACTGATGGGCACTGATAGGCAGCACTGATGGGCACTGATAGGCGGCACTGATTACACGGATTAGAGACTAACCGTTTTTATATTTCATGTATGCACTTTGAAACGCCAACTTGGGACGTTTATCACATCTATACTCCACCATACGCCTCAGTGCGTGTAATTATTTGTCACTATAATTGATATGGAGATCATAGTTGGTCACTTTTATATTATCCATTGTATCTACATACATTTCATTCATGATATTTATGATTTTACATTTTTTTCATACCTTTAGCGCTGCGTGTGTTTTATTTATTATTGATTAGAGGGTTTTGAGGTTCTTACCTTTCATGCCAGCTGCTCCATTTCTATGTTTATCCAGCGCTCGTTTTATCTTATTGGATGAGGCAGCACTGATGAGCTGGCACTGTTAGGCAGCACTGATGAGCTGGCACTGTTAGGCAGCACTGATGAGCTGGCACTGTTAGGCAGCACTGATGATGGGTACTGATGATGGGTACTGATGATGGGTACTGATGATGGGTACCACATGTGAAGGTGGGTAACTGCTTCATAGCAGCCATGGAAACAAGTCAGGGATTAGGATGGAATGAATGCAGTAATCCGGGCAGGGACCAGGTACCTGAGGGGAGAGGTCTTTGCTATAGGCAGCACTGGTCACACATATATATATTAGGGCATCAACTCTTGTCGGATTCAGCTCTGAGGAAAGGGACACGTCCCCGAAATGCATCAGCAGGCTGACCGCACCACCAGTCGGACGCTGCCATCAGTTTGGGCCATCACTGTGGGTTTTTAGGCTTTTTCATGTACATATTCTGTGAGTAGGTTTTTTGTCTTTTTTATTTTTTTTTTTAAATAAAGCTTGGATAATGCGCTAGGTGTTTGCACCGCCTGTGTGACTTTTTTCTTTTTTACCAGGACATGAGAGTTTTGTGGTTAGTCTCCATGGCTACTATATTTTGGGAGGAGGATTTCCAAATGTAGATTTAAATCCCATTCCCACTTGGATGTATATGGTATGAAGTGTAAGGTGGTGGAGCTGGTAGCTGTGTATATAAGGTGGAAATCAAACCTCTAGCATGGGGGTCACATTTACATATGTGTTCAAACCTAGTCATGTCTGGGAGGGAGGGGGTTGCTGTGTAAGTGGGAGGAACAAAAGTGATTGATCTGAAGATATCTAAAACTTTCAGGTCTAGATATTTTGTGGGAGTCACATAGGGTTTGGAAGGGTATAAAGGAGTCTGGTGCTGTGAAATTGTAAGTTTGAACTAGACTAGCTCTAGGACAAGCATGAAAAGAAGATGGAGGCATCCATGCCGGATAAAAGCATGGATTGAGGAGGTATGCCATGAGTGGGTTATGGGGTGACTGTAAGGTGTAACAGAACTCTAGACTGTCCCAGATAGATGGATAGTGCTGAGTAATTGGGTTTTGCAGTGAGCGATGGTCTCTGGAGTGTAGCCATAGTAAATTGGCAACTGATAAGGGGTCACAATCTACTGACTCTATAGTGACCCATGGGGGGGGGGGTCACTTTTACTGTGTGATATTTAGGGAGTTGAGCAAGATGTGCAGCTTGGAAATATTTTGCAAAGTTCAGAAGCCCCAGACCACTCTAAGTTTCGGTAAGGTACGGATAAACCTGAGCAGATGCAGTTTAATACTGCCCCATACATAAGTGGTGGCGCGACACAAATATGCAGAGGAAACAAAAAGGTATATATATGGGTAGGACCCAATAAAGGTATAATATTTTGGGCAGAATTGTCATTTTTTACAATCATGATACAACCCATCCATGAGAGGGGTCGTTTGGACCAGGATGTCATAAGATTAGTAAGGTGTGTTAACATAGGAGGGTAGTTAGCAGAATATAGAATATTGAGGTCTGCCATCAGCTTGGGTCCTAAATCAGGAATATATTGACTGGACCAAGAGAAGGGTGGAGGACGTTGTAGTTGTGACACAGTTAAGGAGGGCAGAGAGATATTAAGAGCTGTAGACTTTTTGGGATTCACAACCAGGTCCGAAATCACTGCAAATTGGTCCAGGCATTGGAGAAGGTTGGGTGCTGAGATCAAAGGAGAAGACATGAAGAGGAGATTGCCATCAGAGAAAAAGCATAACTTATGATGATGACCGCCAAGTTCTAATCCTTTAATATTTGTGTTAGTTCTTATCAGCTGTGCTAAAGGTTCATGCACTAGAAAAGGAGGGGGGGGGGGGGGGAAGGGGCAGCCTTGCCTCATTCCCCTTTGTATGGAAAAAAAAGTCTGACTTGTAACCCACGTACCTCAAGTAAGCCCTTGGGGAGGTGTAAAGGGGTGATATCCATTGGAGTCAAAGGCTTTTTTTATCTCCAAGGAAAGGAAACAGCCGGGTATGCGGCGTATGCAAGCTGCATGTTCTAGCAAAATCACTCTGTGGTCTCGGCTTGGCAGAGGGGGGTTAAAACCCATCTGATCCTTGTGTATCAAGGTGCCTATGATGGAGTTCAGCCATGCAGATAGGATTTTTCTAGGATTTTAACATCCAAGTTAAGAAGGGAGATTGGTGTGTAATGAAGCCATGTGGTGTGATCTGATTGGGGTTCAGGTAGCATAGAAATGACTGCTGTTAGGGAGTCTGAGCAGAAAGAATAACCTTTGAGTAAGGCATTAAATGCATTAACCAATAAAGGTGGAAGGAGGTTAGTAAATATTTGGAATATAGGGCTGTAAGCTGTCTGGGCCAGGCCGCTTATTAGACTTTAGGGACTTGATGGAGTTCGGGACCTCAAGTTCTGTAATAGGTGTTTCCAGGGAAGAACATTGAGAAGCTGAGAGTGTTGGTAGAGATAGACTTGAGAAAAGTTCAGTGTCCTGCAATTCATCATAGGAGCCGGTCTCAGAGTATAATTCTGCTAGATGTTTGTGGAAGACCTGTAATATTTTATTAGGATGGCTGGTGTGTGAAGTTTTTGTAATCTTTAAATGGACAAGTCTGTGTGTGGTCTGAGGTTCGCAGTCCCAGGGCTAGAAAAGTGTCAGGTTTGTTTGCGTTCATATAATGTTTATGCCTGGATTGGCGTAGAACTTTTTCATCTGATTCTGTCAAGAAAACATCTATTTCTAGCCTGGTCTTGTCCAGGACAATCTATGAGAAGGTGAGGGGTCTGATTGGAAGGCTTTGTTGGCCTGATGAAATGAGGTGTCTAAGCGGTGATGGATTGCTCGCTGTCCTTTTTTGAGATGTGAGGCTTGGCTGATACAGGCTCCTCTAATTACAGATTTATGGGCTTCCCAAAAGGTCAGGAGAGAGATGTCATCAGTTGTGTTATGTGTCAGGTATTCTTTGATGGCTAGTTCAATGTCCAGTCTGTGGGATGGGTGGGCCATTTAGACTCCATGTAGTGCTAGTTTGTTGGGGCACTAAGGAGGAGAGGGTCAAGAGGACAGCTTTGTGACCAGTCCAGGGGTAAGGTATGATGGTTCAGGATAGGAGGGCTGGGGACATACCTATAGTCATAAATATATGGTCAATGTGGGAGAAAGTTTTATGTGGATATGAGTAGTATGTATAGTGTCTTCTAGCTGGGTTAGCTTCTTGCCATGTGTCTATGAGAGAGCGTTGTTGGAGTTGTTGCTGGAAGGAGGATGTGGATGGATAAGAGGTTATGGGGAATTTGTCTAAAAAGGGATAAACTAGCTGGCTGGAATTGCCACATAGTAAACGTGTACCTAATTTATGGGAATCTATTACTTGTAGCAAATGGGAGTTAGGACTGCAATTGGGGCATAGTATGAAGCTATAGTGACCTCTGAGTCAAAGAGGTGACCCACTAGAAAATATAACGGCTCTCTGGGTCCCAGATCCCTGCCTTGGGTGTAAAGGGAGTAGAGCAGTGGAAAGCTTTGAGTACACCTGTGTGTTTAGTTGCGGCAGAAGCCATATAAACCTGTGGGTAGGAAGAGCTGAGATATTTCTGCATATGGCTGGCAGTAAAATGAGTCTCCTGCAGGCACACCACATGTGTTTTGGCATGGGCAAAGGATTTGAAGGCCTTAACTTTTTTATTCCCCGAACATTCAGGGTAAGTATATTTATTGGAGCCATGATAAAGGACAGATGCAAAGCTGATTGTAGGTGTCGCATCATGGTGACATCATCACCCCTGGGACAGGAATAAGAGAAAGAAAGGAGAGAAGTGGGGGAAGCAAGGTTAGTAAAGAGAGAAATGTCTGACAAAACAGGTCAGGAGGCCAAAAGGCCATGATGTGAAAACAGGTAGGTTGTCCATCTGTCTATGTCATTGGGATATAAATGGACGGGAAAAAAACAGTCCTGGGCAGGCCCAACTCAGGCTACCAAGGAAAATGCGGGGGAGCAGTGAACATCTTCAGAAGCCACAGAGGCCAAAAACAGGATATTAAACATCTGTTGTATAGAGGAGTCAGGCCAAGGATAGACTATTGGGATGAAGATGTCAGCCTGCAGATATAAGCAGTTGGTAAGTGTATGCATTGTTCAAAGAGGCTATACTTGGCTGGGTATCATGGGCATTAAACAGCATTAGACCACAGCTGGATGAAAGGGTGATCCGTTTGTTATTTTGTTGTCCAGCTATTGGTAGAAGGTTTAGCTAACAGCATTGAGCTGTTAGTTGCAAAAATTGTAGAATTATACTAAATATATATTTTTTTGTTTACAAACGTTTTTAATTTTTAAGAAATAGACTTCAAAATGGCATTACAGCTTCAAATAGAATATACAAGAGAAACAAGGAACAACTGCAGTATTCATTTCAAAGGTGAAATTATGTAGAATAAAGGGAAAGAGAAAAGAAATTTAGTACATGAGCAATATAGGTAGAGAGGGAGGCAGAGTTATAAAACGACCAACAAAGTAACTCAATCAAAGCATAAATGGTCCTTATTGATCTAGTAAATGCCTGTGAGTTCTCCAAAGTTCCCATTTTTTGTCAAATAAATGCATCTTATCCAATAGAGTATAATGAATTCTCTCCATGAGCATCACCACATCAACTCTGCAGAACTGTGGTCAATGGTACTGTGAGGGATTTCCAATGTAGGGCAATAGCCCATAGGGTGGATATACAAATGTTATGGATTAGCCTCATAACCTCAGTCTGAACTCCTGAGATAGGGGCTCCCAGTAGGCAGGACTGCATAGACAGATGCACCGGAGCACCTGCCACTGCAGAGGCAACTTCAGAACCTTTGTGCCACACCAATGAGAGGCTTGGGCAGGCCCAAAATATATGCACTAGAGTACCAGCAAGGCCACAGCCCCGGAAACAAAGGTGGGACGTCCCTGGATACATGGCGTGTAGTCTAGATGGGATATGATACCATCTGGTGATTACATGGAGGGCCGTCTCATGGACAGAAAGATCTAGAGCTCTTACACACATTATCCACCACGGAATCCCAATCCTCATCAGAAAAAGTGACACCACTATCAGCCTCCCATTTCTGTCTATAAAGAGGGGGTGAGGGAAAGAAAGTAACCAAAAATTGGCGATACAAATCTGAAATAAGACCCCTGCCCCCAGGAGAGTCACGGCTAATACGTTCAAAAAATGAAATCGGAGATGAAGGTGTAAGACCAAAATGTGAATTAAAAAAATATCTAATCTGTCGATAATGATAATATTCACGAAGCGGGATATCAAAAAGTATGCGTAGCATCTCAAAAGTGATACAAGATCCTCCTCTCTGAAAGTCAGATGACCTAATAAAGGACCTATCATACCACCAACGGAATACCTGTGAAGATGAGAATGCTGTAATAAAATTTGGGTCACCAAAAAATGATGAACCTGGTGAGACAGAGGAGACAAGATTCAATTTAAGTTTATAACGGGACCAAAACATCAATGATTGGGAAACAATGGAATTATAGAGCAATAACGAGGGGGGGGGGGATTTTGGACCATAATACACCTGGTAAATAGAATGGATGTATAGACTGAGATTCAAATCTGATCCATGGGACCTGGGAAGTAATAGTCACCCATTGTGATAGCTGTGCGAAACGGGCTGACAGGTAGTAAAGCCAGAAATTGGGGAGACCTAGGCCTCCCGCCCATTGTGACCGGTAGAGGACCGATGAAGTAAAACGAGGGCGTTTGTTATGCCAAATAAAATTATTAATAATCCGCTGAAAGTGATCTAAGAACGTTTTTGAGACAGGGATTGGGAGTGATCTAAATAAAGTAATTTAGGGAAGACATTCATTGTTACTGCCGTGACTCTGCCCAAGAATGAGATAGGGGATCCATGCCAGATCTTCAATAGAGCTGAGAGGCGTGACACACATGGTGGCCAATTAGCAGCAAATAATTTTGAGTATCTGGGGGTGAGGTTTATACCTAGGTATGAAATCTGATCTGTGGCCCAACGAAATGGAAAAGAATTGCGGAGAGATGCACCCAGGGAATCAGGAACATTAATAGGCAGAACTACTGATTTAGTAAAATTTACAGTAAGACCTGATACTGTTACAAAGTCATTCAATAATGAGCAGAAGTCAGGCAATGACACCAACAGTTTAGTAAGGAAAAGCATAACATCATCTGCATACATACAAATTGTGAAATGTGAACCAATAATGGGGAACCAGAAATGTCTGAGTGTGATTATTGCAATTGCCAAGGGTTCCAAAACAAGCGCCAATAATAAGGGTGAAAGAGGACAACCCTGACGGGTACCTCCGCCTAGTGTACAAAATACAGAATTGCAGCCTGGAAGTCTTATTCTTGTTTTGGGGGGAGTCATACAAAGCATGTACACCAGACAGAAATTCATCACTAAAGACCATCTTCTGCAATAATGAAAACAAGTATGGCCAGAGCAGGAGCGGACTGACAACTCATGGGGCCCCCGGGCAATAGGGGATCATGGGGCCCCTATGTCCTTGCCGACACTCAAAGCACACACAAAAAATCCTTTAAAAAATGTACTAGGGGCATTTCATGGGGCCCCCTACTGACCCTGGGCCCTTGGGCAGTGCCCGAGTGCTCGAATGGTCAGTCCGCCCCTGGGCCAGAGGACACTATCAATAACAAAACTTCTTTAGAATGCAAATTGATGTCCTGAATAACTTTTAATGTGAGAGGAATATTGTCCGTGATAAGTGAGACCAAAGAGGAGATAATGGGGCCAACCTATCTGCCAGAATGCGGCTAAATATATTCAGATCATTGTTCATCACTGAGATTGGTCTATAGTTTTGAGGTAAATGATGGTCTTTCAGGGGTTTAGGTAATAGAGACAGGTTAGCCAAGAGTATCTCCTCAGGAAACCTACCGCCCTGCAAAACATCATTGAATAATGACATCAAAGAGGGAGCCAATGTAGGAGCAAAATGTTTAACTGGCCGTGAACCCATCAGGGCCGGTGCTGTGGAAGTTTTTAGTGCGCTAATCACACAGGATATTTCCTTCAAAGTACATGGGGCATTGAGAGAGGATATCTGAGAGGGTGAGAGAACAGGGAGGGGGGGTTATAGAATCAAGCCATGAGCCATTTGAGGAAGCAGAAGTTGGTTGCGGGGGAGCTAATAGGGTGGAATAAAATTTTTCAAAAATACTCAGGACTTCACGAGGAAGAGAGGAGATACTGCCGGATTTAGTACATAACTTGTAGATATGTGGGGGTCGTATTGAATGGTTTAATTTCTGTGTGAACATAGTAGACCCTGAATTACTATGTAATAAAAAGGAGGCCTTCGACCAGCGTAGAGCTTTTTCAGTTTTCTGGGAAAGTAAAGTATTCAGTTCTAGACGCTTTTGCGATATCATGGTTTTGTTACGGAGAGATGGATTGCCAGCATGAGCCCTATAATGTGATTCTAATTCTCGGGTAAGTTTCTGAATTTGTTTCCACCGCTCTCTATTTCTAGATGAAGCCATAGAAATAAGGTGGCCTCGCAGGACCGCCTTATGGGCTACCCACAAGAAGGCCGGGGAGATATCAGGAGTTGTGTTTGACTGAAAGTATTCTTGAATGGAAGTAACTACTTCATGGCGGGTGTTAGTATCCATAAGCATAGAGTCGTTAAGTCTCCAGGAGTAGGGAGTAGGGGCTAGACCTATAAAAGTGATAGATAGCGCGATAATATTATGATCTGACCAGGGGCTTAAATGAATGCAAGCTTTCCTAGAGTTAGCCAGCAGAATGGGGGAGCAATAGATATAATCTAGTCTAGCATAAGAGTCATGTGGGTGGGAGTAAAATGAATAATCTCTAGCTCCTACATTATGTGCCCTCCAGGAGTCTACCAGTTGAAGTGTTTCTAATTTTTTGGTAAGGGATTTTGGGAAGGCCTGGGAGGATGGTGAGAACGAGCTTTGGTCTAAAAGGGGGTTAGCCACCAAATTAAAATCACCTCCCACCAATAAACGAGGGGATAGAAACCTATAAAGAATTTTGAAATAAACGGGAAAAGAAGGATGCTTGCGCCAAATTTGGTGCATAGACATTAGCGATCGTGAGTTTACGACCCGAGAGGGTGCCTTTAATAATGACAAAACTGCCCTCAGGGTCACGTGCCTGAGGGTTTTTTTACTACAAACACATGGGAATAACATGCCCTTCCATGCTCGTCCCGGGGAACTCTGGTAAGGACCTGCTGATCTACCAGGTCCCCAATTAGGACACGCAGGGCCTGCACCCTTTCCCGATCCTTGGGAAGGTGGGTTACCAGATACCTGGTGGGGAGACTGAAGTTGAACTCCAACCTGTACCCCTTCTTGATCAAGTCCAGGATGTACAGACTCGAGAAGATTGAAGCCTACTGAGAGAGAAAGGTCCCCAGTCTTCTTTCCATTGGGACATTCAAGTCATTGAGATGAGACTTGGTGGGCCTTGAGGAGGATTGAATAAGATTCCTCCTCTTCCCCAATTCTTGTGCCCTGTCCAATGTTTCTTAGGCTGAACCTCCTTAGCCTGCTGGGCATGTGTTTTTCGACAAAAAACCCTACTAGAGTAAAACCTTTTCTTACTCTCTGGGAATGTCCTCTTGTTATGGGCTGTACATTCCAGAGCCTCCTCGAGACCTGGACCAAAAAGATTATCGCCAATAAAGGGTAAGGCACAAAGGTGCAGTTTGAATGCAGAGTTCCCTGCCCAGGTTTTTAACCAAAATGCCGTTTTAGCTGAATTCACTAGGGCAGAGGTTCAAGCCGCTAGCTTAATTGATTTGGCTGAGGCATCCACAAGGAAACCAACTGCTTTAAACAGCAAAGGAAATTATTTCAGGATTTGCTGCCTGGAGGTCCCTGCTAAGAGATGCGACTATAACTATGTAAGCCAGCATTCCAAATTTCTGGTGACACAGGTAGCCGATAAAGCTGGCCTAAAGCTGATGGAAGTGGAATCCCAGGCCCTGCGGAGTAAGACTTCATCCCTCTTATCCATAGGGTCTTTCAGAGCCACCATATCTTCAAATGTTCAGTCTGTCCTTTTAGAGACTTTAGATAAGGGGGTGTCTAATTTCTGAACCTTGTTCCATTGCTGGGACCCGTTATCCTAAAAAGGAAACCTCCTATTAAGATTACTTGAGAAAAAGGGTTTCCTCTCAGGGCTTTCCCATTCCTGCCTAATGGTATCAACCAGGGAACTATGGACTGGAAAGACACTAGTCTTTCTAGCATACAAACCTTGATACATGAGGTCATGCTTAGATAGGCAAACATCCTCCTCCTCGATCTCTAAGGTTTCGTAGAAAGCTTTAAGGAGGTTGTCCACATCTTCCAGAGACAATTTGTTCCTGGAACCTCTGGAGGAGCAAACTTCACCGTCCTCCTCTTATGAGCCTGAATCTACCCGGGACCTAGGATCCTCCTCCGGGTCCTCCTCCCCTTTTAATGCATCTGCTACCTCCGAACCCGCCGATTGGGTCCAAGGAGCCAGTGGCAACTGCATTTTTCAACAGGGATCTAAAGGATTGAAATGTAGACATGTCATCCTTAATGGAGGTGAGCACTTTATGGCAGGCTGTAAATGACTTATCCTTAATTAGGCTAGCCACACAATTGCAGCATAAGGGATTTTCCCAAGCTGAACCCAATTTAGCTGCACAAACTGCACACTCCTTCTTGGGGGTCTGACTCTGCACCTTGTCCTGGACTTTAACCTACAATAAGCAAGAAAAAAAAACAATACAGAAAATAATCAGCCCAGGGCCCCTCATACAAAAAACGCTGTGCTGGGGGAGCAAGAAAAGGAAGTGTGCCCACCAGGGTCAGCAAGAGGGATCAGAGTCCCCAAGCTTACCTTAGAGGAGCCAGTGCCTGAAGGACCAGGATATGCCTGAGAAGTGCAAGCGCCTTCCATCCATCCCTCTTGGTGTAGAGCCACAGGCTCTGCTGGGTCTGTACACAAGACTGGCTGCTTGACCAGATGCCTGTGCTGCTATGGAGACTGGAACCACGGGTCTCCAGCATCCCTCGATGATGTCACTGCAGCCGAAACTTCCGGTTCCTGGACAGCACCCAGAAGTTGTGGCTACTCGCACGCCTGCTTGGCAGTCATTCTGCCCCACTGTGCATCGGATGTGGGAGCCCCCCCGCACGGGAAGGAATGCAATAGGCATCAAAGGTCCAGGACCACCCAGGACAACCCCAATGGTCATCATGCACTGAGGCATGGAAAGATATCAGGAGCGCAGCCCCACTTCCCCTAAAGGGATCACGTCGGGCAGGAGGAAGTAAGCCAGACCAGGATCCACCAGCAACCTCTAGGGCCCAGGACTTCAACAATCAGTTCCTTGATGACTGCACCCATCCTTGCAGAGGAAACACTAAAAACTCAGGAGGGAGGCCTGGTGGTCCGCCTTTTATAGTACTGTGCTTATGTGTTTCCTGTCCCAGAGGGAGGAGCTCTGTCTCAGGAAGGATGTCCTGGAGGACGTTTGGAGAAATGAACATTAGAATGACTGAGAGACAAAAGCCAGAAATAGATCAGTGGCTGCATGCACACCTCATTGTTAGGCTGCAGGTAGAGAGGCAGAGATGAGGCAGGATTTATCATGAAATACAAATTAAAGTGTATTATTATCAAAACAACCAAGAATATTTCACAAGGTCTGAAAAGTATGTAAGTCATCGAGTTATTCCCCAATTTAAAAAGAAGAGCATAACTGCAGGTAGTAAATGCAAGAGAGGAGTTGCACATGATACGATGGTGGGTAATATGTACAGGAGAGGAGTGTGGGGGGTATGACAGTGATGGGTATGTACAGGAGAGGAGTACGGAGGTGTGACAGTGATCGGTACATACAGGAGAGGAGTACGGAGGTATGACAGTGATCGGTATGTACAGGAGAGGAGTGTGGGGGGTATGACAGTGATAGGTATGTTCAGGAGAGGAGTACGGAGGTATGACAGTGATAGGTATGTACAGGAGAGGAGTGTGGAGGTATGACAGTGATAGGTATGTACAGGAGAGGAGTGTGGAGGTATGACAGTGATCTGAGTGTACAGGAGAGGAGTGTGGGGGGTATGACAGTGATTGGTACGTACAGGAGAGGAGCACGGAGGTATGACAGTGATCAGTACATACAGGAGAGGAGTACGGAGGTATGACAGTGATCGGTGTGTACAGGAGAGGAGTGTGGAGGTATGACAGTGATCGGTACGTACAGGAGAGGAGTGTGGGGGGTATGACAGTGATCGGTACGTACAGGAGAGGAGTGTGGGGGGTATGACAGTGATAGGTACGTACAGGAGAGGAGTACGGAGGTATGACAGTGATCTGTGTGTACAGGAGAGGAGTACGGAGGTATGACAGTGATGGGTATGTACAGGAGAGGAGTGTGGAGGTATGACAGTGATGGGTATGTACAGGAGAGGAGTGTGGGGGGTATGACAGTGATCAGTACGTACAGGAGAGGAGTACGGAAGTATGACAGTGATGGGTACGTACAGGAGAGGAGTGTGGAGGTATGACAGTGATGGGTACGTACAGGAGAGGAGTGTGGAGGTATGACAGTGATGGGTACGTACAGGATAGGAGTGTGGAGGTATGACAGTGATGGGTATGTACAAGAGAGGAGTACGGAGGTATGACAGTGATGGGTATGTACAGGATAGGAATACGGAGGTATGACAGTGATCGGTATGTACAGGAGAGGAATACGGAGGTATGATAGAGATCGGTATGTACAGGAGAGGAGTACGGAGGTGTGACAGTGATTGGTATGTACAGGAGAGGAGTACGGAGGTGTGACAGTGATGGGTATGTACAGGAGAGGAGTACGGAGGTGTGACAGTGATGGGTATGTACAGGAGAGGAGTGTGGAGGTATGACAGTGATGGGTATGTACAGGAGAGGAGTGTGGAGGTATGACAGTGATGGGTATGTACAGGAGAGGAGTACGGAGGTATGACAGTGATGGGTATGTACAGGAGAGGAGTGTGGAGGTATGACAGTGATCGGTATGTACAGGAGAGGAGTACGGAGGTATGACAGTGATGGGTATGTACAGGAGAGGAGTACGAAGGTATGACAGTGATGGGTATGTACAGGAGAGGAGTACGGAGATATGACAGTGATGGGTATGTACAGGAGAGGAGTACGGAGATATGACAGTGATGGGTATGTACAGGAGAGGAGTACGGAGGTATGACAGTGATCTGTATGTACAGGAGAGGAGTGTGGAGGTATGACAGTGATGGGTATGTACAGGAGAGGAGTATGGAGGTATGACAGTGATGGGTATGTACAGGAGAGGAGTACAGAGGTATGACAGTGATGGGTATGTACAGGAGAGGAGTACGGAGGTATGACAGTGATGGGTATGTACAGGAGAGGAGTACGGAGGTATGACAGTGATGGGTATGTACAGGAGAGGAGTACGGAGGTATGACAGTGATGGGTATGTACAGGAGAGGAGTAGGGAGGTATGACAGTGATGGGTATGTACAGGAGAGGAGTACGGAGGTATGACCGTTCCCAGGGAGGAGTATCTCAGGAAGGGTCTATACTCCCCCATAACTCTGGTTCTCGGAGTGTCAGGTCCCAGCGGGTTCTCCTGGTGTCTCTCCTGTTATTCTGTCTCGGACACATCGGAGGAACATGGTGGGAGATCGGCCTGAATGTCCTTCCTAGGAGGGAATACCGGAGCCATTCTGAGGCCCATTTAATGGCCGGCAATGAGGAGGAAACCAACACTGAGAAGTAGATGCTGAGATATATACAGCACGGGGCAGCACAGTGGCTGAGTGGTTAGCACTTCCGCCTGGCAGTACTCGGGTTGTTGGTTCAAATCCCAACCATGGCACCACCTGCCTGGAGTTTGCATGTTCTCCCTGTGCCTGTGTGGGTTTCCTCTGGGTACTCTGGTTTCCTCCTACACTACAAAGACATGCTGGGAGGTGAATTGTCTCCTACATTGTCCCTAGTATGTGTATGTATGAATGTGAGTTAGGGCCCTTAGATTGTACGCTCCTCGGGGGCGGGGACTGATGGGAATGTACAATATAGATGTAAACTGACGGCGCTATATAAGTACCTGGAATAAATAATAATAATACACCCAGATCATCGATGACGAGGAGGAAGGTTCGGTTACAGATGATTGGTCCGTCTATAGCAGGGACAGGAGCCGGGACCAGGAATAGGAGATCCACCTGACTTACCCGTGTGCTCTGACATGGAGAAGATCCCATGCTGGCCCTATGGTGGCCGTGTGTTCAGGATGGAGACCGACAATCACAGGACCTTCTAAAAGCAGATCTAAAATGGCTGAAAGGAAGAAAGTGTTCCCGGGACAGGAAGTGACACAAACAGGAAGTGACTCCAGACAGGAAGTGACTCCAGACAAATTTATACAGAGGGTGCAGTATGGAGAGCAGACACTAGATGGTGCTGGTACAAAACAAGCTGAATAGCATGAAATAACAGTGAAAAAAACCTAAAAAGCAAAAGATGATGGTGGCTCGTAAAATTCCTATTAAATTCCACTCTACATGTTACATCACATCACGTGACTTCCTCAGGAGTTGGCCATCGGACGTACAGCTGCCTATATATACCATTGTAATCCTTAATAGACTAATCGGGCGCCATTATATTGTAGCCTGTCTGTCCCTTATTTGGCGGCCATTTTCCCTTGGTCTAAAATTGTGTTTTTACATTACAGTGAAGTGGATTAGTTCTCCCTCCTCCATTTTGTTGTAGCCTGCCTGTCCCTCCTCCGGCGGCCATTTTCCCTTAGTCTGATATGAATGCTGGCACATTTTGTCCCCTGATATTAGACATTAGCCGGGTGATTGTATACACACAGCGGGCAGATCTCAATCAATGTCACCTACTAGTCTATACTGTCACAGGGTTGGCCAGCCAATCATGTGGCTCCTATTCTGTCCTTCCAATGACCATTCTTAGTACATAGGACTCATCTTCCATACTACATTCATGATACAACAAGATGGAAACTCCCAATATACAGAGAAAATCTCCCATAAAATACATAGAAATCACATCTGCCCTAAAGGGCCATAAACATAAGAAGATTGCCCCCGACGCCCCCAGATTCATCTACAATACTAGCCAAGGTGTCATTGGTCCCCCTAATACACGGACAGTACCTGTTTCATGTACAGGAATGAAGACAACACAAGCTGCTGGTGTGAGGAATCATGTTGTACAACAGAACTGCATCCAGGTCAGCATAGAACAGGAAGCAGGAAGTAGAAGGCCATGCAATATTCCCGGATACAAGTCGGGTCACAGGATTTGTACAATGACTCTATAACAGTTTCCATCTTGTTGTATCATGAATGTAGTATGGAAGATGAGTCCTATGTACTAGGAATGGTCATTGGAAGGACAGAATAGGAGCCACATGATTGGCTGGCCAACCCCGTGACAGTATAGACTAGTGGGTGACATTAATATTATTATTATTTATAAATCGGCAACAGTTTGCTCAGCGCTGTACATTACAATGGGAGACAATACATGCGATAGTACAATAACAATACAATGCGATACACGAGAGGTTCGAGGGCCCTGCTCCTTAGAGCTTACAATCTAGGAGAGAGGGGGTAGTGGTACAGGAGGAAAATATGTGGGGGATGGAGTGGTAGGAAGAGTGGAGGAGATTGGCAATTAGCAGAGGGTGGGGTAGGCTTCCCTGAAGAGGTGGGTTTTCAGGGTGCGCCTAAAGGAGAGGAGAGTAGGTGAAAGTCTGATGGATTGAGGTATGAAGTTCCAGAGGATGGGTGACACCCTGGAGAAGTCCTGGAGGTGGGCATGGGAGGAGGAGACCAGGGAACTAGAGAGAAGGAGGTCTTGTGAGGAGCGGAGAGTGCTTGTTGGGTGGTACTTGGATATTAGGTTGGTGATGTAATTTGGGGTAGTATGATGGACAGCTTTGTACATCAGTGTTAGCCTTTTGAATTTGATCCGTTGGGCAATCGGAAGCCAGTGGAGGGATTGGTAGAGAGGGGTGGAGGACACTGAGTGGAGGCCAGTGGAGGGATTGGCACAGAGGGGTGGAGGACACTGAGTGGAGGCCAGTGGAGGGATTGGCAGAGAGGGGTGGAGGACATTGAGTGGAGGCCAGTGGAGGGATTGGCAGATGGGGTGGAGGACACTGAGTGGAGGCCAGTGGAGGGATTGGCAGGGGGGGTGGAGGACACTGAGTGGAGGCCAGTGGAGGGATTGGCAGAGGGGGGTGGCAGAAGCGGAGCGGTTGGTGAGGTGAATGAGTCTGGCTGCCGTGTTAAGGATAGACTGAAGTGGAGATAGCCAGCGGTGAGGCAGGCCAGTGAGGAGGGAGTTGCAGTAGTCGTGATATGATGAGGGAGTGGATGAGCTTTTTAGTGGTTTCTGGGATTAGGAAAGTGCAGATTTTGGCGATGTTGCGGAGGTGGAGTCTGCATGAGTTAGTTAGTGATTGGACTTGGGGCTGGAAGGATAGATTGGAGTCAAGAATGACGTCAAGTACTCTGGCTTGCGGGCTGGGCTTGATGGTGCCATGGTTGGACGTGATGGAGAAGTCAGTGGGGGGTGGTGTGCGGGCTGGGGGGAAGACTTGTAGCTCGGTTTTGGAGAGGTTCAGTTTAAGGAAGTGGAGTGACATCCAGTCTGATATGTCGTTCAGTAGCCTAATGATTCGGGCGGAGACTGAAGGGGTGAGGCAAGGGGTCTAGAGATAGATTTGCGTGTTATCGGCATAGAGGTGGTAGTTGAAGCCGTGAGAGTGAATGAGTTGGCCAAGGGAGAGGTGTAGATGGAGAAGATAAGGGGCCCAAGGACAGAGCCTTGAGGGACCCCAACAGAGAGGGGGAGAGAGGGGGAGGTGGTAGCGTTATAGGTAACGCTGAAGGAGCGCTGTGATAGATAGGACGAGAGCCAGGAGACAGCGGAATCTCTGAGGCCGAGGGAGTGTAGTTTTTTGAGGAGGAGGGGGCGGTCGACTGTGTCCAAAGCCGCGGAGAGGTTGAGGAGAAGGAGCACTGAATAGTGGCTGTTAGCTTTGGCAGTGAGCAGGTTGTTGGAGAGTTTGAGTAAGGCAGTTTCGATGGAGTGTAGGGGACAGAAGCTGGACTGTAGTGGATCGAGGAGGTTATTGTCATTAAGGTGGGGGCTTAGGCGCTTGTAGACTAGGCGCTCAAGGAGTTTGGATATAAATGGCGGCAGGGAGATCAGAGTAAGGTTGTACGAGTCAGTGGGGTCCAGGGAGGGCTTTTTAAGTATTGGAGTGATGTGTGCGTGCTTTAGGGGGGAGGGGAATGCATCGGAAGAGAGGGAGAGAATAAAGATGTGGGTAAGGGAGCGAAGGATGGAGGAGGAGGGAAATTGTTGGAGTTGTGAGGGGATAGGGTCGAGGGGGCAGGTGGTGAGGTGGGCTTCAGAGAAGACCTTGGTGACCTCCTCAATGGTAGTAAGGTCGAAGGAGTGGAGTGTTGAGGGGGCTTCAGTGTGAGGGATGTTAGGTGTGGGTGGAGGTCTGAACAGTGGTCAGGCCTAGGGAGAGGGGTGATGAGGGGGTTGCTGTGTGAGAGGAGACGGGTTTGGAGGGAGTTTGAGCAGTGGCGATGTCCCTGCGGATTGTGTCAATCTTGTTTTTAAAGTAATTGGCAATCTCGTGGGCGGTGAGTGCGGTGCTGGGTGGAGGCGCAGAGAGTAGAGAGTTGAAGGTGGAGAAGAGCCGGCGAGGATTGGAGGAGAGGGTATTGAAGAGGATCAGGAAGTAGGCTTGTTTGGCAGCATGGAGGGAGGAGGTGTAGGTGTGGAAGGCAAATTTATAGCGGGTGAACATACGAGGGGATCTGGTTTTGCGCCATAGTCGCTCCAGGGCACGACTGCGTCGTTTGAGAGTTTTGGTGTGATCAGTCTGCCAGAGCTGGAGCGGTTGGGGTCTGAGGTTTCGCGTGGTTAAAGGCGCTAGTGAGTCAAGGTCGGTTGATAGCGAGTCGTTATAGGCAGTCATGGCCAGGTTGGGGCAGGACAGGGGAAGGATGCTGTTGTAAAGTTGATCAGCTGCAGAGTAGAGGGGGGCAGGGTTCAGGTTGCAGAGGTTTCGGCTGGTAATAGTATGACATTTGGAGGGGTAGGTGTTTGGGGATGAGGAGACAGAGAAGGTAATAAGGTTGTAGTCAGAGAGAGGGAAGGGGGTGTTAGTGAGGTTGTGGGGAGCGCAGCGGTTGGAGAAGACAAGGTCCAGGATGTTCCCGTTGGAGTGGGTGGTGGATTGTATGCACTGTGTGAGTGCAAAGGAGGAGGTTAAGTGGAGGAGTTGGGATGTGTCCGGGTTGTTGGTATTGACAGGGATGTTGAAATCCCCAAGGATGATGGTGGGTATCTCGGAGTACAGAAAGAAGGGTACCCAGGCGGAAAAGTCATCAAGGAAGTGGGATACGGGTCCAGGAGGCTGTTAGATTTCAGCAATCTTAAGGGGGGTTGGGGAGAATAATCGGACACAGTGGGCCTCAAAGGAGGAGAAGGATAGGGAGGGGGGGTTTGGGAGGACTCGGAAGGTGCTCAGTGGTGACAGGAGCAAACCAATCCCAACACCTTTATGACCGTTGGGTCTGGGTGAATGTTGAGGGGGTTGCGGCAGGACGTGAAAGTGGGAGGGTGCCGTGTGGGCGAGTGAGGTGGTGTAGGGCCAGGGTTTATGGAGATGTCCCCCGCGGTTAGGAGGAGGAGAAGGGTGAGAAAAGTGGCATGGGAGCGGTATGTGCAGGAGCGTGTAAGTCTACCAGTGGAAGTGTTCGGGTCAGTGACATTGATTGAGATCTGCCCGCTGTGTGTATACAATCACCCGGCTAATGTCTAATATCAGGGGACAAAATGTGCCAGCATTCATATCAGACTAAGGGAAAATGGCCACTAGAGGAGGGACATGTGGGCTACAAAAAAATGGAGGAGGGAGATTTATTCCACTGCACTGTAATGTGATAACTGTGTTTCATTGATAATAGACCAAGGAAAAATGGCCACCAAAGGAGGTACAGGTGGTCTACAAAAAATGGAGGAGGGAGATCTAATCCACTGTGCTGCAATGAGATATAATTGATATTAGACCAAGGGAAAATGGCGGCCGAATAAGGGACAGACAGGCTACAACATAATGGCGCCCGATTAGTCTATTAAGGATTATAATGGTATATATAGGCAGCTGTACGTCCGATGGCCAACTCCTGAGGAAGTCACGTGATGTGATGTAACATGTAGAGTGAGATAATGACATCAAGCTGCTAAATAGGAAGTTTACGAGCCGCCATCATCTTTTGCTTTTCAGGTTTTTTCCCTGTTGTTTTATGCTATAAAGCTTTTTTTCGACCAGCACCATCTAGTGTCTGCTCTCCATACCGCACCCTCTGTATAAATCTGTCTGGAGTCACTTCCTGTCCTGTGTCACTTCCTGTCCCAGGAACACTTTCCTCCTGTCAGCCATTTTAGATCGGCTTCCAGTAGGTCCTGTGATTGTTGGTCTCCATCCTGAACACACGGCCACCATAGGGCCAGCATGGGATCTTCTCCATGTCAGAGCACACGGGTAAGTCAGGTGGATCTCCTATTCCTGGTCCCGGCTCCTGTCCCTGCTATAGACGGACCAGTCATCTGAGACCGAACCTTCCTCCTCGTCATCGATGATCTGGGTGTATTATTATTATTTATTCCAGGTACTTATATAGCGCCGTCAGTTTACATCTATATTGTACATTCCCATCAGTCCCCGCCCCCGAGGAGCGTATAATCTAAGGGCCCTAACTCACATTCATACATACACATACTAGGGACAACGTAGGAGACAATTCACCTCCCAGCATGTCTTTGTAGTGTGGGAGGACACCCACACAGGCACAGGGAGAACATGCAAACTCCAGGCAGGTGGTGCCATGGTTGGGATTTGAATCCAACAACCTGAGTACTGCCAGGTGGAAGTGCAAACCACTCAGCCACTGTGCTGCCCCGTGCTGTATATATCTCAGCATCTACTTCTCAGTGTTGGTTTCCTCCTCATTGCCGGCCATTAAATGGGCCTCAGAATGGCTCCGGTATTCCCTCCTAGGAAGGACATTCAGGCCGATCTCCCACCATGTTCCTCTGATGTGTCCGAGACAGAATAACAGGAGAGACACCAGGAGAACCCGCTGGGACCTGACACTCCGAGAACCAGAGTTATGGTGGAGTATAGACCCTTCCTGAGATACTCCTCCCTGGGAATGGTCATAGCTCCGTACTCCTCTCCTGTACATACCCATCACTGTCATACCTCCGTACTCCTCTCCTGTACATACCCATCACTGTCATACCTCCGCACTCCTCTCCTGTACATACCCATCACTGTCATACCTCCGCACTCCTCTCCTGTACATACCCATCACTGTCATACCTCCGCACTCCTCTCCTGTACATACCCATCACTGTCATACCTCCGTACTCCTCTCCTGTACATACCCATCACTGTCATACCTCCGTACTCCTCTCCTGTACGTACCCATCACTGTCATACCTCCGTACTCCTCTCCTGTACATACCGATCACTGTCATACCTCCGTACTTCTCTCCTGTACGTACCGATCACTGTCATACCTCCGTACTTCTCTCCTGTACGTACCCATCACTGTCATACCTCCGTACTCCTCTCCTGTACGTACCCATCACTGTCATACCGCCGTACTCCTCTCCTGTACGTACCCATCACTGTCATACCTCCGTACTCCTCTCCTGTACGTACCCATCACTGTCATACCTCCGTACTCCTCTCCTGTACGTACCCATCACTGTCATACCTCCGTACTCCTGTACGTACCGATCACTGTCACACCTCCATACTCCTCTCCTGTACATACCGATCACTGTCACACCTCCACACTCCTCTCCTGTACACACCGATCACTGTCACACCTCCGTACTCCTCTCCTGTACGTACCGATCACTGTCATACTTCCGTACTCCTCTTCTGTACATACTCATCACTGTCATACCTCCACACTCCTCTCCTGTACATGCTGATCACTGTCATACCCCCCACACTCCTCTCCTGTACATACCCATCACTGTCATACCTCCACACTCCTCTCCTGTACATACCCATCACTGTCATATCTCTGTACTCCTCTCCTGTACATACCGATCACTGTCATACCTCCGTACTCCTCTCCTGTACATACCGATCACTGTCATACCTCCCACACTCCTCTCCTTTACATACCGATCACTGTCATACCTCCGTACTCCTCTCCTGTACATACCCATCACTGTCATACCTCCACACTCCTCTCCTGTACATGCTGATCACTGTCATACCCCCCACACTCCTCTCTTGTACATACCCATCACTGTCATACCTCCACACTCCTCTCCTGTACATGCTGATCACTGTCATACCTCCGTACTCCTCTCATGTACATACCGATCACTGTCATACCCTTTTTATCACCTCTGCCTGTGACAGCATGGCTATTGAGAGCCAAGTTCTGAAGGACATAGAGTTGTCTAGCTCTGTGATTCCTATGATGTTGCAGCTGGAAAGCATATCTAGTGTCTCCGATCACCCCACACCAGTTACAGGGTCCCCGATCACCTCCACATCGGTTCCAGTGTCCCCGATCACCCCACACCGGTTCCGGTGTCCCCGATCACCTCCACAGCGGTTACAGTGTCCCCGATCACCCCCACACCGGTTACAGTGTCACCGATCACCCCCACACCAGTTACAGTGTCACCGATCACCTCCACACCAGTTACAGTGTCACCGATCACCCCCACACCAGTTACAGTGTCACCGATCACCTCCACACCAGTTACAGTGTCACCGATCACCTCCACACCAGTTACAGTGTCCCCAATCACCCCCACACCAGTTACAGTGTCACCGATCACCTCCACACCAGTTACAGTGTCACCGATCACCTCCACACCAGTTACAGTGTCACCGATCACACCCAACACCGGGTTACATAAAACGTAAGATGACATAAAAAATGAATGAAGGTCACAGTGCAAATGTCTATACATTTCAGACAGAAACAGGTAGTTAAGAGTTGATAGCAAATGACGGTATTGTTTTGGCCAATCAGAGTAGTGTCTTGCAAGAGCATTAAAGAAATAGGGGGAAGTTTGGAGGGGGGTCAGGCAGGGGTGTAAGGGGGGGGAAGAGGAACAACAACGATGACTCCATGAACATTCATCAAGTTTACAACAGCCCCTACGTGCTGCGTACGAAGGGCTATTGACAATACCCATGGCGCACAATACACAAATCAAGGGAGAAGGAGTGATTCGTCAAAGTTAGGCGGGAGGAAACGCTCTACCCAGGGGCTCCATATGCACAAGAATTTAGGGATCGTGTCAAGAATTGTGGCTTCCACCTTTGCATGTATCATGGCTTGTGTTATTCTGGTTTTGACGGCCGCGATACTTAGGGTGGGGGATTTCCAGGATTTCGCTATAACCTGCTTAGCTGCCGTCATAACTTGCATAAGGAGCTTGAATTGCGAATTGGAGATGCCAGGGGGGCATTGATTGAGTAGGGCTGTTGTTGGGTCGGGTCGTAGAGTGATAGTGCTAAGTGTAGATATCATGGTGAAAATTTCATCCCAAAACATTCGGGCTACTGGGCAGTCCCACCACATATGGTAGTATGTTCCTGGGTCCGTACAGCCTCTAAAACAGTTGGGAGAGTAATTAGGGGTAAATTTTGCGATTCTTGCTGGGACCAAGTACCAGCGGGTTAAAACTTTATAATTTGTTTCCAATGCTACAATGTTCTGCGAGGATGATTTTGTGTTAGCCCAAATGTGGTCCCAATCAGATGAGTCGAATCTCTTACCTAAATCCATTTCCCACCTATGGGTATACAGAGGGGGGGACGTGGTAATCGAAGTAGTGACGAGTGAGTATAAGCAGGAGATAAGCCCACGTCTATGACGGTCTTTGCAACACGCTCGTTCAAAGAGAGACATGGCATCTGGCCGATTGGTTATTGTAGCGTAGGGGGCGTAGAAGTGTTGTAGCTGCAAGTATCTGAATATCTCGGAAGCTGGGAGGCTATGTGTTTCCCGCAGTGAGGCAAAGGATTTAAACTTATTCCTCTGTAGGAAATTATGTGTACGGAGCAAATTAGCAGAGGACCAGGCTTTGAATAATAGGGGTGTCTGCCAGGCCGGGGGAAAAGCTGGGTTTCGTAGAAACGAGAGCATAGGATTATGTGGTGATTGGAGGAGAAAACAAGTTTTCAGTTTGTTCCATAAGCATAAAAAAGTGAGAAGTGATGGGGTTGGTTATAGAGCGGCGGTCTATTGGCCTCAACCAGAGTAAGTTAGCTGTAGATAAGGGGTCACATTCTATCGATTCAAGGGCAACCCATTGAGGGTTTATAAAGGTTGCATGATATTTAGGTAACTGGGCTAAATGCGCTGCTTGATAATATTTGCTGACGTCGGGTAAGCCTAGACCTCCATTGAGCTTAGGGCGATAGAGGGTGGAGCGAGGTATACGAGGACGAGTATTGCCCCATACATAGGAAAAGATGCGACGCTGCAGTGTGCGGAGGTAGTGGGGGGGGGGGACTGGGACTGGGAGGACTCTAAATAGATATAGGATTTTTGGGAGGATTGACATCTTGATAACTGCTATTCTGCCTAGCCATATGAGGGGAAGGGGAGACCATTTGGTCAGAAGGGCAGAAAGATGGTTTAGCATCGGAAGATAGTTAGCTGCGTAAAGGTCTGATAACTTAGGAGTCAGTTTGATTCCTAAGAAGGGGATATGACACTGTGACCAAGGGAATGGTAAAATCTGCTTCAGATGCATCAGCTCTATAGGGGGGAGAGAAATGTTGAGTGCTGTTGATTTATTGGGATTTATTATTAAACCAGAGAGCGGGCCAAACGCCTCGAGAAGCCGGAGTAGGGAAGGAGAGGAAGTCAATGGAGATGTGAGAAAGAGCAAGACGTCATCCGCAAAGAGACATAACTTATGATGCATGCCTCCTATCTCGAGTCCCCTAACATCCGGGTTAGCTCTGATTAAGAGGGCCAGAGGCTCTCTAGCCAGGGCAAAGAGCAAGGTGGACAGAGGACAGCCCTGTCTCGTGCCTCTAGAGATCGGAAACTGAGCTGACCTGTGCCCCAGATACCTAATTCTGGCCGAGGGCTCTCGATACAGCGAGAATATCAAGGTTAAAAAGTGTGGGCCAAAACCCAAACGGTGCAAAATATAGTTGAGGTATGGCCATGAGACTGTATTGAATGCTTTCCGGATATCTAAGGACAGGAAACAGGCGGGAATATTGCGAGACCTGGCTAAATTTGCCAAAAGGGATGCACGTCTGATGTTATCTCCCGCTTGTCTAGTTGGGATAAAGCCCAATTGGTCGTTATGAATTAGAGAGCCAATACACAGGTTAAGACGTGAAGAGAGGATTTTTGCTAACAGTTTGATGTCAATGTTGCGGAGAGAGATTGGCCTATAACTGGACCACTGCGTATCGTCAGAATTCGGCTTTGGGATCATTGATATGTTCACTTGCACTGTTTCATGGTTGAAGGTTTGGCCAGATAGTAAAGTGTTAAAAGCATTAGTGAGGATAGGTGTGAGGAGATGAGCAAATTTTTTATAATAAGTGGCTGAGAAGCCATCTGGTCCTGGGCGTTTACGTAGTTTTAGACTTTTAATAGCATCTAAGGTTTCGGCTGGGGAAATGGGTCGCTCAAGTGTCGCTAATTGGCACTCTGAGAGTTTCGGGAAAGAAATGGAAGTTAGAAGGGTATCAGCTTGTGCGGGGTTAAAAGGTGTGGAAGAAGAATAAAGCTGTGACAAGTGTTTATGGAAAGTCTGTAGAATGTGTTCTGGGTTACTAGTGAGGTTGCCAGAAGAGGTGCGTATCCGGATAGGTCTAGTGAGCTGGTCGAGCCTGCAAAGTGAGAGGGCCAGGAATGTATTGGGTTTATTTGCCCTAGTATAATATTTGTGCCTAGATCTACGGAGTGAGAGTTCCGCTTGATCTGTGAGAAAGAGATCTAGAGCCAATCTAGATCGCTCCAGGGCCTCACGGTTGGTAGGCGTAGGAGCCGCCTGGAAGGCTTGATGGTAACGATCATATGTTTGCTCCAGTGAGAGACGTTGTTGTCTTTTGGTTTTATTTAAGAAGGATGCTTTGCTAATGCAAAACCCTCGCAATATCGGTTTATGCGCTTCCCATAACAGGAGAGGGGAAATATCAGGCAATTGGTTAAAAGAAAAATAGTCTTTAAGGGCTGCTTCGATTTCTAGACAGTGAGCTGGATTTGCAAGCAGGTTATCGTTAATGATCCAAGAGGATTCAGCGGGGGATGGGGCTAACGAGGTCATAGTCGTGAATACGGCGCAATGGTCAGACCAAGGGATTGGAATTATTTCAGAAGTCAGGAGCCGGGGGGAAGAGGCGGTGGTAATGAAAATTGATCTATCCTGGAGAATGACTGGTGGGGGTGAGAATAGAAGGTGTATTGGCGTTTAGTCGGGTTGAGTTCCCGCCATGTATCTATCAAAGAATAACGTTGTAGTATGGCTTGGAAGGTTTGTTTAGAGGCAGGGACAGGGGATGGTTGAGGAGATTTGTCGCGAAAGGGATATATTACTCTGTTAGAGTCTCCGTTAACAATTAGAGTTCCGCGTTTATGGTGGTCTATAACCGAGAGTATGTGGGAAAGGAATGGTAAAGGGTCTTGGTTTGGGGCGTAGTATGCAACAATGGTAACATCTACGTCAAGGAGTTGCCCTACTAACAGGAGGTAACAACCCTCCGGGTCTTTGATTTCAGTGCATAGCGTGAAAGGTGTTGTGCAATGGAAGGCAATCAGTACCCCCCTGCGTTTGGTGGTGGCAGAGGCTGTATAGACCTGAGGATATTGAGGGCCAAAAAACTTAGGGGTGGAGTTGGGAGTGAAGTGTGTTTCCTGTAGACAGACCACGTGAGCTTTAAGTGTAGCAAAGGTTCGGAAAGCCTTATTACGTTTCTGTGGAACATTAAGGCCCTGTACATTCAGGGTAAGAATATTTAACGAGTCCATGGGGAAAGTGCATAGTGGTTTGGAGAGCATGGCACTACTGCCCGGGATGGAGCCTGATGATTACTGTGGGGGATGGGAACGTTGCAGAGTATGTTGTGCAAAGTCATGGAGTCATGTTGGGGGGAGGGGGGAGGGGTAAGGTATGAGAGAGGTAACATGAAAGAAGGGGTGTAGGAGGCCATTTGAGGCCTAAAAGGTGGGTTCCCAAGGACACCCTGGATCAGGGTGGTCTAGGGAGCAATAGTAGTCCAAGTGTTATTAAATAACTAATAACACAGGGGCTAGGGTGGAGTGTGCAGGTACGCGGACCGTGAAGATGACAGCAATGTGATTAATAAATGGTGGCGAGGTCCCGGTAGAAAAAACAGGTGTATATATAAAAAAAAAAAAAAAAAAAATCTGAGAAAATCAGGGTGTCCCAGACTCAGATGGCACTAGCAGTACTAGTGAGACATCTTGGGTGTAGGGGTGTGGCATTGCATGCCGCCAAAGCCTAGGCTCCCAAATATAAGCTAAAATGGAGCCCAGGAGGGGGGGTGCAGAACAATCCCCAGGTTGCGGGGCAACCAAAATTTAACAGGTAGAGGGAGAAAAGATATCAATGGTGTTAACCGCAATGATAGTCAAAAAAGTACACCGTTTGGTGTGTGTGGCAAAAAAAGGAAAAAAAAAGATAAGAGTTCAGTCCATGGTATCTTGTAAAGATAGGCCCGGAGACGAAAGACGCCCTCTTTTGTGGAGGCTGAGTTGACCTTCAGTTGTACGTGCGGGGAAGGACTTCCGTGGCGAGCAGGATGTGGACCTCCGCTTTGCGCTTTCTGAAGGCGTCGCTGGGGGATGTAGTTGTAGGATCTGCAAGGTGTCTAAAAGGTCCTCTGGAGTCTTGCAGGTGTAATCTCGGGTCTGGTATCGGAATCGCACTGCAAAGGGGAAGCTCCACCTATATGGTATAGCGTGTTGTTGAAGTACTTGTAGGTGAGGTTTCATAGCCCTGCGCTTGGAGATAGTTGTGGGGCATAGATCTTGGAATAATTGGTAGGTATGACCCTGGAACTGTAGAGATTCTGCGTTACGGGCAGCTTGTAGGAGTTGCTCCTTGGTACTTAAAAGTGGAGCTTGGCTATAACGTCACGTGGCAGACCGTCAGTGCGTCGTGATGCTAACGCCCTGTGAACTCTATCCAATTCTAATCTTTCGATTGGGATAGCTGGGGCAAGCTCTTGGAACAGAGCTGTTACCATTGATTGGACATCGATGATCATTTCCGGAAGGCCACGGATACGTAGGTTTGAGCGCCGTGCTCGGTTTTCAAAGTCCTCCAGTCGTGTTAATAATGTTGCGTTTTCGTCACGCAGGAGATCAAGGTCATCCGTATGTGTCTGAAGCGAGGCGTCAAGACCGTCTACTCTCTGTTCTAGAGTGCGTTGTCCTAGTTCACGGATTTCCCTAGATAGCGTGGCAGTGATGCGGTCCGAGGTTTGCTTCAAAGCTTTGTGTAGCATTTTTTCAAAGCATGACAATAGGTCATGGGGTGTAAGGTCAGGTGTCAGGGCTTGTTCAGGGACATCTGTCTCAGTGTCAGACTCACCCTCAGACATGCAGGGATTGCTGGGCTGTGGATCCTGCAGGGCTGCATATGCCCCTGCCGCCTGCTTGCTTCCACGAGCTGGGGGATGGCCATCTTTGTGGAGGCCTTTGCCAGGGCCTCTTTGATTGTTTTGGTTGAAGGGGGGACCTGGTGCCGGGGTGCCCCCTTAACCATTTTGCTGCTTGTCAGGGGGGGGCTGTTATGCTGATCTCAGCCCCCCTGCTCTCTCTCCTCAGCCTCGGTGCTGTGTAGACAACGGTGGGCGGGCCTGTGTATGGCTCATAATGGGGACAGAGTCCCCTGTTGGATTTCTCCGACCTGCTGTGGAGGATCCGCCGTAGACCAGGGTGGATCAGACTCTGGGAGGGTTGCTTCGGGGCTGTATTGCGGGCCAGGACCCGCTGCTCCTCGGCACTGTCACCCGACGGGGAGACGGAGCCTCATCGGGACAGGTCCGTCCCACCGGCCGCGCATGCGCACTCTCCCCGGCACCGGCATCCTTAGTGTGGACACCCGGATGTGACATCATGTGGCTTCACAGTCGGATGCCCACTGCGCTTTGTGAATGGCCCCGTAGTCTTCTCGGACCTGTCACGTGATCATTTTTCAGAGATCGCCTAAAAGTGAGCAGAGTAGGCGATAGTCTGATAAATTGGTGTGGAGAGTTCCAGAGGATAGGAGAAGCTCTGGAGAAGTCCTGGAGACGAGCATGGGAGGAGGAGACAAGGGAGCTGGAGAGCAGGAGGTCATGAGAGGAGTGGAGAGTACGGTTTGGGTGATATTTAGAGACAAGATTGGTGATGTAATTTGGGGTGGAGTTATAAATGGCTTTATATGTTATTGTTAATGTTTTGAATTTTATCCGTTGGGCAATGGGAAGCCAGTGGAGGGATTGGCAGAGAGGGGTGGAGGACACTGAATGGAGGCCAGTGGAGGGATTGGCAGAGAAGGGTGGAGGACACTGAGTGGAGGCCAGTGGAGGGATTGGCAGAGAGGGGTGGCAGATACAGAATGGTTAGTAAGGTGGATAAGTCTGGTAGCTGCATTCATGATAGACTGAAGAGGGGATAGCCTGCAATGAGGTCGGTCAATGAGGAGGGAGTTACAATAGTCAAGGCGAGATATAACAAGGGAGTGAATAAGTTGCTTAGTGGTTTCCGTGGTTAGGAACGGCCATATCTTGGAGATGTTGTGGAGATGAAGTCTACAAGATTTGGACAGTGATTGGATTTGGGACTGAAAGGACAGATGGGTGTCTAGGATTACACCTAGTAATCCTGTTATTGATCTTGATGGAGAAGTCAGGGGAGGGGGCACGGGCTGGGGTGAATACTAAAAGCTCAGTTTTGGAAAGATTGAGTTTGAGGAAGTGGAGTGACATCCATGCCGATATGTCACTTATTAGGTTAGTAATGCGAGAGGAGACTGAAGGGGTGAGGTGAGGAGGAGACTGAAGGGGTGAGGTGAGGAGGAGACTGCAGGAGTGAGGTGAGGGGTAGAAAGATAGATTTGTGTGTCATCAGCATAGAGATAGTACTTAAAGCCTTGGGAGTTTATCAAGTGACCAAGGGAGGTGGTGTAGATGGAGAAGAGAAGGGGTCCAAGGACAGAACCTTGAAGGACCCCTACAGAGAGAAGGAGTGGAGAGGAGGAGGAAGCATTATAGGTAATGCTGAAGGAGCGCTGCGATAGGTAGGAGGAGAACCAGGAGAGAGCAGAGTCTCGGAGGCCAAGAGAGTGGAGTTTTTTTGAGGAGGAGGGGATGGTCAACCATATCAGAAGCCGCAGAGAGGTCAAGTAGTAAGAGTACGGAGTAGTGGCCATTGGTTGGGATGAGTACGGAGTAGTGGCCATTGGTTGGGATGAGTATGGAGTAGTGGCCATTGGTTGGGATGAGTACGGAGTAGTGGCCATTGGTTGGGATGAGTACGGAGTAGTGGCCATTGGTTGGGATGAGTACGGAGTAGTGGCCATTGGTTGGGATGAGTACGGAGTAGTGGCCATTGGTTGGGATGAGTACGGAGTAGTGGCCATTGGTTGGGATGAGTACGGAGTAGTGGCCATTGGTTGGGATGAGTACGGAGTAGTGGCCATTGCTTGGGATGAGTACGGAGTAGTGGCCATTGGTTGGGATGAGTATGGAGTAGTGGCTATTGGTTTTAGCAGTTAGTAGATCATTAGTGAGGTTTAGTAAGGTAGTTTCAGTGGAGTGTAGTGAGCGAAAGCCAGACTGTAAAGGGTCAAGAAGGTTGTTGTCGGTGAGGTGGGAGCTCAGGCGATTGTAGACTAAGCGTTCTAAGAGTATAGATGTAAATGAGAGCAGGGAGATGGGTCTTAAGTTGTTCAGGTTGGTGGGGTCCAGGGAGGGCTATTTAAGTATGGGAGTGATGTGTGCATGCTTTAGAGGGGAGGGGAAGGCACCAGTAGAGAGGGAGAGATTGAAGATGTGAGTGAGGGAGCATAGGATGGAAAAAGAGGGTGACCGTAGTAGTTGTGAGGGGACAGGATCCAGGGGGCAGGTAGTGAGACGGGCTTCTGAGAGAACCTTAGTGACCTCTTCGGTAGTAGCAAGGTCAGAAGAGGAAAGTGTTGAGGGAGGTTTAGTATAAGGTATGCTAAGTGGGATGGATGTCTGTGCAGTGAAGATGTCCCTACAAATTGTGTAAATCTTGTTTTTGAAATGATTTGCAATCGCGTGAGCAGTGAGTGAGGTACTGGGTGGAGGTGGAGAAAGTAGAGGGTTAGAAGTAGAGAAGAAACGATGAGGACTGGATGACAAGGTATTGATGAGAGTGACAAAGTAGGCTTGTCTGGCAGCATGGAGGGAGGAATTGTATGTTAAGAAAGCAGATTTATATTGGGTGAATGCTTGCTGGGATTTGGTTTTATGCCACATTCGCTCCAGCACACGACTATGTAGTTTAAGATTTCTGGTGTCAGTCTGCCAAGGTTGTAATGGGCGGGGCCTGATGCTTCGTGTGGTTAGGGGAGCAAGTGAGTCCAGTGTGGATGAAAGTGAACTGTTGTAGACAGCAGTGGCCAGGTCAGGGCAGGACAGGGGAGAGATTCTGTCACAGAGGCGGTCAGTTGCAGAGTGGAAAGGAGCCGGGTTCAAGTTGTGAAGGTTTCTGTGGGTAATTGTTTGCTGCTTGGAGGGATAAGTGTTTGAAGATGAGGAAACTGTGAAGGTGATGAGATTGTGATCAGAGAGAGGAAAGGGGGCGTTTGTGAGGTTGTAGGGAGTGCAAAGATGGGAGAAAACAAGGTCCAATGTATTCCCATCAGAGTGAGTGGAGGACCGTATACATTGTGCTAATGAAAAAGATGAGGTTAGGTTGAAGAGTTGGGATGTAGCCGGGTTGTTCACATTAATGGGGATGTTAAAATCTCCGAGAATGACAGTGGGTATTTCAGAGGAGAGAAAGTAGGGGAGCCAGGTGGAGAAATCATCAAGAAAGTGGGACACGGGTCCAGGAGGCCAATAGATCACTGCAATCCTCAGAGAAATGGGAGAAAACAGCCGGATGCAGTGGGACTCGAAAGAAGAGAATGATAGAAAGGGAGGGTTAGAGAGGACTTGAAAGGTGCTCAGTGGGGATAGAAACAAACCAACTCCACCACCTTTCCAACCACTGGGTCTGGGTGAGTGGGTCCAGAAGAGGCCTCCATAGGAAAGTGCTGCGGGGGAAGTAGAATCTGCTGCTTGAAGCCAGTTTTCTGTAATTGCTAGTAGGTTAAGGGAGCGGGAGACAAAAAGGTCATGGACAGAGGTGAGCTTATTACAGACAGAGCGGGCATTCCAGAGCGCACATGAAAAATGGAGTGTGGTTTTGGGAGCACGGGGACCAATATTAAATTGGGGGGATTGCAGCTATTCCTGGAGGAAAAAGGACACCTGGTGTGGGGGTGAGATACTGGAGGACAAGGGTTTGAGGAGATATCCACAGAGGTTAGGAGAAGGATGGTGCCTGGTGTGGGGGTGAAATAGTGGAGGACAAGGGTTTGGGGAGATATCCCCAGAGGTTAGGAGAAGGAGGGTGCCTGGTGTGGGGGTGAGATACTGGAGGACAAGGGTTTGAGGAGATATCCCCAGAGGTTAGGAGAAGGATGGTGCCTGGTGTGGGGGTGAGATACTGGAGGACCAGGGTTTGGGGAGATATCCCCAGAGGTTAGGAGAAGGAGGGTGCCTGGTGTGGGGGTGAAATAGTGGAGGACCAGGGTTTGAGGAGATATCCCCAGAGGTTAGGAGAAGGAGGGTGCCTGGTGTGGGGGTGAAATAGTGGAGGACCAGGGTTTGAGGAGATATCCCCAGAGGTTAGGAGAAGGAGGGTGCCTGGTGCGGGGGTGAGATAGTGGAGGACCAGGGTTTGGGGAGATATCCCCAGAGGTTAGGAGAAGGAGGGTGCCTGGTGCGGGGGTGAAGTAGTGGAGGACCAGGGTTTGGGGAGATATCCCCAGAGGTTAGGAGAAGGAGGATGCCTGGTGTGGGGGTGAAGTAGTGGAGGACCAGGGTTTGGGGAGATATCCCCAGAGGTGAAGAGAAGAAGGGTGAGGAAAGTAAGATGGGAGCGGGATGTACATGAGCGCACATGCCTTCCAGTCCTGGTGTTTGGGTCAGCAGGAGAGTGAAGTATCAGCAGGAGGTGATGAGAGCAGTAGTAGGGAGATGGTAGCAGTGAGGGGGAGATGTACAAGTTTTGGGGTGGAGCAGAGGGGTAAAGAAGTGAGATTTTGGGAACGCAGGATAGTAATATGAAGAGGAGGAGTAGAGGGGACATATTACAAAGGTACATGGAGTGGGACTTAGACTGAAAATGTTGGGAAAAAAGGTTTTCTTAGTTTGTGTCATGAAATGTTGCAAATAGGTCATTTCTCGGTGTCACTGATGAGCATTGATGAGGTGTCACTGATAGGCAGCTGTGCCAGCACAGAAGGAAAGGAATGTCAATAACTGGCAAGTGATGAGCTGTGATTGGCTTTTACCCACAATGTGTGATCAGCTGTGTCAGAAGGACCCCAGGGGGCCATGTGGGGGGCGTTGTTCTGGGGGGACGTCCACGGATATCCTCCCAGAATGAGAGACCCGCACTGCAGCCATCTTTCATTTAGAGTGCGGTCAGGAAGTGGTTAATAAACATCATCTTCCAAGTAAAGTCATATTTTACAGCCCCTCCCCTGAATAAACTCCTCCCCCATGATAAACTCCTCCCCCTCTATCTGACCAGTCTATTAAAGAAAACAATACCTCTCTAATGTAAAAGTCCTTTTATACTTTCCTGTATCTGTGATCACATGACCACCCCAAGTCTGCTATTGTTTACTTCCTGGTTTGGGTCCTTCTTTGGGTGACCACATTGGTGCCTGCCTGACACAGACACTTCCTATTGGATGGGCTCCAGTGGGGTTCTCTCAGAATAGAGAAGAGGATGATGTCATCACGGGGGGACGGCAGAGGAGAGGTGATCTCAGGGGGGGAATTGCAGAGCTGGATCAGCAGTTCCCCCACCAGGACCCGGAGGTGAGGGACCTGTATGGGGGACGTGGGTGGCTCCACCCACATACCGCTCAACTACCAATGACCGTGTACCTGGCTCCACCCACATACTGCTCTACCAATGACCAATCACCTGGCTCCACCCACATACCACTTAATGACTGTGCACCTGGCTCCACCCACACATTACTTAATTACCAATAACTGTGAACCTGGCTCTATCCACATACCACTTTATTATCAATGACTGTGCGCCTGGCTCCACCCACACATTACTTAATTACCAATGACTGTGCACCTGGCTCCACCCACACACCACTCTATTATCAATGACTGTGCGCCTAGCTCCACCCACATACCACTTTATCAATGACTGTGCACCTGGCTCCACCCACATACTAAATTACCAATGACTGTGCACCTGGCTCCATCCACATACCACTCTATTATCAATGACTGTGCGCCTGGCTCCATCCACATACCACTTTATCAATGACTGTGCACCTGGCTCCACCCACATACCACTTTATTATCAATGACTGTGCACCTGGCTCCACCCACATACCACTTTATTATCAATGACTGTGCACCTGGCTCCAGCCACATACCACTTTATTACTAATGACTGCACCTGTCTCCACCCACATACCACTTTATCAATGACTGTGCACCTGGCTCCACCCACATACTACTCAATTACCAATGACTGTGCACCTGGCTCCACCCACATACCACTTTATTATCAATGACTGTGCACCTGGCTCCACCCACATACTACTCAATTACCAATGACTGTGCACCTGGCTCCGCCCACATACCACTTTATTATCAATGACTGTGCACCTGGCTCCACCCACATACTACTCAATTACCAATGACTGTGCACCTGGCTCCACCCACATACCACTTTATTATCAATGACTGTGCACCTGGCTCCACCCACATACTATTCAATTACCAATGGCTGTGCACCTGGCTCCACCCACATACCACTTTATTATCAATGACTGTGCACCTGGCTCCACCCACATACCGATTTATTACCAATGACTGTGCACCTGACTCCACCCACATACCACTTTATTATCAATGACTGTGCACCTGGCTCCACCCACATACCACTCAATTACCAATGACCCCCCCCTATTTTTGCCACACTCCATACATCATACAATACTCACCACATGTCTGTATCCCCCTTCCCTCCTCCTCCCCTCAGTTCTGACATGTTGATCATTACATTTTCAATATTCATTACAAACATATTTGCCCTCTTGGTTCCCTTCCCCCCCCCCCTTTTTTCCCTTGTCCCCGAAGTCTGCCACTTCCATAGGTCAATTTCCATTATAGAACATATCACCACAACACCACATTCACCCCCTCCAGCCATCCTCCACATGGCTATGCTGACTCAGTTCCCTTCTTCCCTCCCCCCTGGGAGGAGCCTTGCAATCACTGCACCTGTTCATGTTTTGTTCCAGGGATACCAGGCATGAGTCATCCGGAGTTTACTTCCTGTCTTGTGGTTTGCATTCCAGCAGCCATTTCCCCACAGGTATACAAGCACACTCCCACACCATCCCACTCAGGCATCAACAGCGAGGCTCTTACTTTACTTTCCATTCATCATACATCAGCATCAGAGGTATCTACACCATATACATATGTCTCATCCATTCACTTAACCATTGCCTCCTAAAGGCCATTCATTTACACACACACACTCTTTATTTTATGTTTTCTAATGTTCCCAATTTTTTTTTTTTTTTTTTTTTTCCCCCTACAACAGTCCAATATCAGTACACAGCACTCACACAGTGCTGAGAGTTTGCTCAGTGCTTCACGTTTGAAGAGATATATATGGTCTACAGCCACACTCATTACTTTGAACTGATAATCATCCACTATCCACTAGTCTTACTACTTTTATTTTTATGATGTTTACTAATATTACTATTTTTATCATCATTGCCAGTGTTACTACTATGATTATTTTCATATACATTATTATTTTTTATATATTTTATTTTTAAAAAATGTTTTCTATTTATTTACATTTGCAGGTGCTATATTCATGTATTTTTAATAATAATTTAATAATTTTTTATTTGCTTTGTTTCTTAGTGCATGCACATCTCTTTGTATATGTGTATATGCATGTGTATATATGTATGTATATGCGTTTATAAAAACTACACAAGATTGCACTTTAAATAACCCCCTCCAACCCCTCATCTTATAACAAGTAGAGGAGGTGGAGCTTTGCTCCCAAGGCATCTAGCCCTGGTTATTTACTACTTGACCTCCATACAGGTTGGTCATCAGCTCTGAGGAAAGGGATTCGTCCCCGAAACGCGTCAGGTATTTGACCGCACTGACAGTGAGAACACCTTGCCCGCCGTTGTGGCCATTGTCATTTTTCTATGCTTTTTAGATACATGCTTTGTCTGTGAGTATGTTTTTATGATTTAATTCCTACAATAAACCTTGGATAATGCACTAGGTGTGTGCGCCACCTGTTTTCTCTCTACCAATGACTGTGCACCTGGCTCCACCCACATACCACTTTATTATCAATGACTGTGCACCTGGCTCCACCCACATACCACTTTATTATCAATGACTGTGCACCTGGCTCCACGCCCAGCATAAGGCAGCTCAGGCAACCATCCTAGGGTGTCAGGATGGGGGGGCGGTTATATTTGAATCTGCAGCCACTTGCTGGAGATTTGGATTGTTAACAATGCTGCAGACATGTTATTTCCCCCACAGTGCCCACCGCTATACAGCCGGGAGTGTGTGGACTTTAGTAAATCCGAATGTCGGCTGTCATGTGGAAGTGATACAAGTGGCTGTGAAGCCACCTATCATTCCCACCACTGAGATGTGCCCCTCCCCCCATGACACCATGCGGGACAGCAGAGCCCGGTGCTGTCATGGTGGGTGTCACTGGGAAGGGTGGCAGGAGCTCAGCGGACCTCCTGTACACAGACCAGGAAGTGACATGTATGACGTGGATGACATCACTTCCTGGACTGGAGCTGTCATTCTCCGGGATCAGTGCCGGGGAAGCAGCTGATGGAAGGCGGTCTGTGTTCCATCATCTGCAGTGGAACAGACAGGAGACATCCAGAGTCTAATAGACCCTGGGGGTCTCCACAAAGAGAACCTGTCACCTATATGCCATCATATAGGAGGCTATTGGTCCCCTACATGATAGCAATACACATTACAGTGCCTTGAAATGCCCCCCCATGTTGTCATGTTACAATGTATTTATTGGGATTGGATGTGATAGACCGACACAAAGTGGCTCATAATTGTGAAGTGGAAGGAAAATGAGAAATGGTTTCCAACATTTGTGACCAATAAACCTGTGAAAAGTGTGGCGGCATTTGTATTCGGCCCCCCGGAGTCAGTACTTTGTAGGACCCCCTTTGGCTGCAATTCCAGCTGCAAGTCTTTTTGGGGATGTAACGGAACCGACCCCAAACTGTGCTTAACTACTTTCATTAGAATACCGCTTCCCCCTCCGAACACCGACAACAGACACCACAGACACCGCAGTAGACAAAGCAAGTTATTGTTCTGTATGATCTGTAACAGTGCCACAACCACCTATACGTGAGAATGTATGACTCCATTGTCTGGGCTGAATGTTGGGAATACTGTGCGCACTTAGAAACTTTCTTAATAAAATCTATTTGATTAAAAAAAATTACTGTAGATAATGCTGTACATATTCTTTCTATTCATAAGATATATTTAGTAATGAATATTAAAAAAAGAAAAATACTTTATGTAGCATTCTAATTTTTTTTTGTACAGGTGGATTGATGAACCAAGTTTTCGGTCATGTTGGTCTTCATGAATACAGCTGAGTCACATGGAAAATAAAACACATGGGTGTCTTAATTGACTGAAAGTCTTTATTGCAGTTCACTGGAGGATTCACACGGGATACAAGTCATATCTGTGTTCTAAAAGTCATGGTTTGGATCCTCTTCCACATTGATCCAGCAGGAGAAAAGTAATTTCAGTGTTCTGGAAGTGACAATGTCTTTACAATAAAGTCCAACCCCAGTATACATAAGAGGAGTCATTTCATACTACTTCTTGTTTGGAGATTTTACAATGGAGAGAAAATATATCAGACACCAGAAGGTTCACAATGGAGGGAAGTCATATCATTGTTCTAAATGTGACAAAACCTTTAGACGCAAGGGAGACCTTATAGTACACCAAAGAGTTCACACTGGAGAGAAGCCATATCAGTGTTTTAAATGTGATAAAGCTTTTAAACATAAGTCATATCTTATCGTACACCAGATTGTTCACACTGGAGAGAAGCCATATCAGTGTTCTGAATGTGATAAAGCTTTTACAGTGAAGTCAAATCTTATCAGACACCAGATTGTTCACACTGGAGAGAAGTCATCTCAGTGTTCTGAATGTGATAAAGCTTTTACACAGAAGTCAGATCTTATCAGACACCAGAGGATTCACACTGGAGAGAAGTCATATCAGTGTTCTGAATGTGATAAAGCTTTTACTCAGAAGTCAGATCTTATCAGACACCAGATGATTCACACTGGAGAGAAGCCATATCAGTGTTCTGAATGTGGCAAAACCTTTACAACCAAGAGGAAGCTTAAAATACACCTGAGCATTCACACTGGAGAGAAGCCATATCAGTGTTCTAAATGTGATAAAGCTTTTACTCAGAAGTCAAATCTTATCAGACACCAGATGATTCACACTGGAGAGAAGCCATATCAGTGTTCTGAATGTGATAAAACTTTTACACAGAAGTCAAGTCTTCTCACACACCAGATGATTCACACTGGAGAGAAGCCATATCCATGTTCTGAATGTAACAAAGGTTTTAAAAGGAAGTCACATCTTATCATACACCAGATTGTACACACTGGAGAGAAGCTATATCAGTGTTCTGAATGTGAAAAAGCTTTTACTCAGAAGTCAGATCTTATCACACACCAGATGATTCACATTGGAGAGAAGCCATATAAGTGTTCTAACTGTGATAAAGCTTTTAAACATAAGTCACATCTTATCATACACCAGAGGATTCACACTGGAGAGAAGCCATATCAGTGTTCTGAATGTGATAAAGCTTTTACAGTGAAGTCAAATCTTATCAGACACCAGAGGATTCACACTGGAGAGAAGCCATATCAGTGTTCTGAATGTGATAAAGCTTTTACAGGGAAGTCAGATCTTATCAGACACCAGAGGATTCAAACTGGAGAGAAGCCATTTTAATGCTCTCAATGTGATAAAGCTTTTACAGTCAATGCTGGGCTAATCTATCACCACAGGATTCACAAATTTCAGCATAGATTAAATTCTGGAAGAAAAGAGATATTAAACCCCCTGGCGGTATTCCTCAGTGTAGCTTGGGGTAAAGTTTCAGTACCACAAGCTGTAACCCTGAGCTACACTCAGGAATACACTGCAGTGTTGCTCCGGGATCCCTCGATCACTTACCTTGTCCTGCGCTCCCACGATGTGCCTCCTGCAGTGTCCCCTGTAATGTCCTGCGGCGGATGCCGGCATCTGTCATCTGGGTTCCGTCCCCTGCGAGCGTCGGGACGTACGGGGGATGGAATGGCGGGAAATTTGAAAATGAAAAAAAGTGACATTCACTAAATACACTAAAATCACATAGTATTCCATTCCTGTATCAAACCATTTCACATATATTTTGTCCCGAGTGCTTTGTCCGGCGCCTTGCCTGCATTTTTACTGTTCTTTCTGCTTGGAAACTGAGAAACGTCCATGTCGTCCAAAAAGTGTCCCTTTAGGTCAAAATCGTTTTTAGACCGGCTAGAGAACAGCGATAGTAAATCAGAACCATTTGCAGAATTGAGTGATAATGATTTGTTGGGGAAATTCATCATCAGACACTGAAAACGATTCTGCGACTGAGCTCAGCGATGTGCGAACTTGGCGCTCTATTTCACATTTCAGTGTTTTTGGTTTGATTATATTATTTAATTAAATTTATTATTATATTATTATTTTTTATGATTATTTATTAAATGATTTCATGTTTCAAATTTTATCCTACCCAGGATATTTACTAGACTCGTGTTCAGATAGATTTCAGTGAGTTATTCCTAAAAATTACAGACCTACAATAAAAAAAATACATATTTCCATGCAAAAAAGTACCTCTTTGAGCACAGAAATATGGACAATATCAGACCGCTAGGGAGGTTAAAAAAGTTTCAGGTGTCACAAGTTAGTTTCACATCCCCAATGTCATCCCACAAGCTAGAGAAGAAGGGAAACAATAAAATGTTACTTTAAAGGAACAAACTAAAATCTGAGCAAACTGGAATGTAATCATCGGATGAACTGAGTTTAGTGCTTATGTCCATCAATACACAACTAGAAGGGATTTGAATATTTTATCTTTTGACAATTTTTTTTAAGATAAGCATCAATAACTGAACAGCTTCCCTCATGATTCTCATCTTTATCTTTTTTATGGAGCTTTGAATGAACATGCAATGCATTTTCATGATTCACCAACTGAGTTGTGTTTCCAAGCATTTTCTTCATTTCTGTATCCTGAGGTAATACATGACCAACACTGCCTCAGTACCAGAGACTAGGATGGGGTCTATTATCTTACCAAGTCTCTGAAGCCTCAGTGGGAGAGTCCATTCCAGGTTCTTCTGACTATTGATACATCATCAGCCAGGCTTGAGGTCTCCAGCTAAGCCCACCTTGGCCACTCCTCCCATTACATGTTCCATCTCCTCTCCCATTATCAATGCCTCCTTTCCACATCTCATCTCCTCTCATGGGTGACAACCTTTCAGGCAGGTCTGTGTCTGTGACACCAGCTAGCAAGAAGTCTCTGTTCAGTGAGAAAACAACTTCCCAAGCTGATGCAGGCCTTCCAATACTGAGTTACTGCTGATTTAGGGGATGTATTCAGCAGTAAAACGTAAGCCCAGCTGGCCACTTGTGTTCCATGTGGTTCTGCCAAATGGGATTCCATCAGGTGAAGATCAGAAATCCTTGTTCCATGTTTTCTCTTTCCAGCTATTACTCCTCTCCATAGACTAATCACACAATACAACTGCCAGAGATCTGAACTTACAAAGTGCTGAGTGTGCGGTCATATTCCTACCACTTCTTCCGGGGGACTGACATTCCTCTGATTGGGGTTCACAATAATCACTCTGAGTGCACACATCTCTTTTTGCTGGAAAGTTTGTAAAGAAAACTTCTTCTCCCTGGAAATATTACAACGTTGGCACCAAAGTGTAACTATGGGCAAAATCAGTAATGACATTAATAATGAAATCTGTCATTAGCAGAGCAGGTTTTGTTTTTCCGAGTCTCCTATTGTTTTATTTTTTGTTGTCCCTCCCAGTAGATTGTTTGTTTTCTTTTCTACTTCCTGTGGAAGGCCAAGCCTTTTTGGAAAAATGGCAGTTGGAGGGGTCGGGGCAAATCCTATAACACTGCTGGGGGTGCTCACAACTGTCAGTTGTCATTCATATGGGGGGGTTGGACCTTATAGAGAACCTGTTGCTGTAACTGCTGTAGAAGCGTTAGCTGAAGTTGGGCTTTACTTGTTGTGTGTCTTACTTATAATCTATCTAAGACTTCCCTGTACAGGGTGACAACGCTGCTGTGTAATGTTCCTGCAGAATGATCAGGGTTGTCACCCTGTTACAGAAGGTGGGAAAATAACAGATGTACAGACAGGACCAACAGCTGATACAACTATGTTGCAGAGGGAACTCTGGGAATGCTAATGACAGATTGCATTACACATTCAGTTAGCAGACTTCCTGCTGTTGGTCTGATGTATGAATTGTGTTCTGATATTTACTGTCCTGCTGTAAAAGGTGTAAATGATCGCCCGCATGTTTCCTGTAGTAGCAGGGACTACAAACTCATATCAGGAATAGTAGGATGGGTACCTACCCAAGGGGGTCACCTTTTTGGATTTGGGGGAAACATTTTACATGGTTTATTTCCATTAATGAAACCAACAAGGGGAGTCTCACTTCACTAACAATAGGAGAGCCAATCACAGGCCAGTAACATTTCATGATGCCTCAATGTAATTGCATAATGTTTAATCCCCATTGGTCCATTGGATTCCTAGTCCTTCAAGATGATATTGCTTCTTTTGTGGAAGGGGAGTTCTAAAATGTCTTCCCTTCAGTTCCACCCATAGCTGTACTTTAGGTGATGTTGCCCCTCCCCCATATCTGTAAGGGAAAGCCTCAATTTCTCCCAATACTCCCCTGGCCTTCCAGTGAGAGGAAACATTTTCTCTGGAGTGGAGATGTTTTATGCAGTGAGCCCTTCATAGACGGGATGGGGAATCTAAGTAATCTAAGATAAGTAAGATGAACCGGTGTACTGGAGTCATGGATCAGATAACCAATGACACCATTGATGGTATAGCCGAGCTGACAGCAGAAGTGGCTCCATCACCTAAGGTGGTGTCACAGAGCTACATGGTGGCTGACTACCTCAGAAAATCAAGGCGGAGTCTACAAACTGGTGTCAGAGAGTGCTGTACATTTATATTAGATCATGAGGATCTCAGAAGGAGATATCTACACAAGGTAAAGGAGTTCCAACAGTCACCTGGGTGGGGGAAAGTGGGATCCATTTTATTGGATGGGTTTAGTAATATGGTGGCTTTGCTTTTTTATGTACATGATTAAATTCACATTTTAGAACAGAAGATTACTTGAACCCTGCAAACATGTTTTATTTTCTGAAGCAGAGACCCTGGATAATATAAATGTGATAGTTGCCATTTTCTATGTCACAGAATATTAGCACAGTTGTTCTCAAATGCATATTTTCTGTAAAAAAACATACTAAAGATCATTTTAATACACAAAAAACTCAATATATGACCCAATGTGTTTGGTGAAATATAAAATATTGTGTTTACATCAAGTATATAGATCAGAAACATGTCAAACTTTAAAAATTGTGCGTATTTGTGAAATGGTGACAAACTTCAGTACCAGAAATTGTCCATAGGTGACGCTTTAAAAGCCTTTACAGGTCATCAGTTTATATAGTGAACCATGAATGATGGCCCTAGAGTTATTCCTCTCCCTCTGGTGTGTGCAGAGATATGTACAATGTGTAGTGTGATTGATGGTTACATAAGTGGGCGGGGCTGGTATTAATAAGGGGTGTGTCTTATGTTAATCATTTCTTATAATAGATTATATAAATGGTATAAATAGATCCTTGAAATGTAAACAATCTCTTTCCTTCTGTTGTTAAAGTGTCACATATATATGATGAATAAAGTTGGATGATATTTTCACCGCACAATACCGTGGTCTGGGTTCTTCTACAACACATCCCCCCAAAAATGTTCCCTTCCAGTTCTAGGAGTCTGGTGGAATGGGACACAAGCTGATGGTATCTCTTAGGCCCCTTGTACATGGGGGGTCCGGCCCCTGTGGGTGCAATGTTGGCATTATAATACACCTGGTAGGCACAGGTACAGCCTCCAGCCCCGCTGCCTGCAGCCCGTCAAAGTCTACACTACAGCTGGACGGGGCTCAATGCTGCACCAAGTTTACCTCGTGTTTAGGGCGCTCTGTGTTCAGGGAGAAATGGCCGTCATCCTGATCAGACAAAGCATAGAGCAGATGTAGGCCGGTGCAGTCTGCTTCTTCCACTGTAGGTGGCGCCCAACCAGAGTGACATCCCAGCCTGGAGAGGAAGTCGGGGGACACTTGGCTTCTCTGTGGTTTCCCGGTTCCTGGAGACGGCGTGGAATGAAGGGGTCCATGGAGTCCTAGAGTTCAAAATTTTTTTTTTATTTTTTGTTTACACTTTTTAAAAATCATTTTATTCCTGAAGATCACTAAACCCCAAATCTGATGTATTCATTGATAGCAGACACCCTATATAATACAATGTTGGGAGTTGTCATTTTCTATGTTACATGATATTAGCACAACAGTTTATGAAAGGCAACATTTCAGGAACAATATAGTAACGTTTATTTCTGAGCACATAAATGCAATTCATGACCTATTTTCTGGTGAAATATAAAAGATGAGGTTGTGCCGAGGAAATGGGATTCCCAACATGTCAAGCCGTAACACTGTGTGCACTTGGAACACTTTAATAGCCCCTCCAGGTCATCAGTATAGAGTTACACAGGAGCACTGGTGCTCCAATCATTGCTCTCCCTCCGGCGTGTGCGCTGATATGTAACATGTGTGGGGATCACTGTGTTCCTATGTAGGCACCCCAATGTACATGTCAAATCCTGGTCTGTGTATAGGAGGTGCGCTGAGCTCACTCTGTCCTTCCCAGTGACACCCACCATGACAGCACCAGGCTCTGCTCTCCCACATGGTGTCAGGGGGAGGGGCACATCTCTGTGGTGGGTGTGGCAATGATAGGCGGCTTCACAGCCAATTGTATCACTTCCATATGACAGCCGAGATTTGGGTTTACTAAAGTCCACACACTCCCGGCTGTATAGCGGTAGGCAGTGTGGGGGAAAAAACACGTCTGCAGCATTGTTAAAAATCTGAATTCCCAGCAAGTGACTGGAGATTCATATTCCCCCCCCCCCCATCCTGTCACTGTAAGATGGTTGACAAAGCCTCCTTAAGGTGGTCATTGGATTTTGGGACCTGTATGTGGCAAGGCTGCCAGAAAGTCTCCCACTTGTGGTGTCCTCATACTGGGGAGAAGTAACAGAATGTGTTTTGGGGTGTAATTCCACATCTCCCCATGGCGTGTGCCAGAAATAGCTCATTAAATTACATTTTGTTTTTCATTTTGCAATAACTTATGGCAATAACTGTAAATGTTCCATGGACACAACATGCCTCTCAGCACATACTTTGGGATGTATCCTTCCCATAAAGGGGACATTTGGGGGTGTTTGTAAGGTCCAGGCATTTTACTGCCTCAAGAAATGTGATCGGCAGTCAGAAAGTAACAGCGACGTAAAAGCTGCATAAATTCCATTCTATATCCCATAGTTTGTAGACGCCATAACTTCACACAGACCAATCAATATCCACGGATTCAGCTGTGCTTCTACCAAAGACACGGAGCAGAATACACGTTGTACTACATTTATGAAGAAATCTGATTTTTATGGTGTCACAGATCCAACCCAGACGCACACGCCCACAGCGACTAGCTAACCGAGGCGCGCACGTGCGGCCATGACTTGGGGTAAGAGGGAATAAGGGGGACTTAATCTGAATATATATACATATATAAGACTGGCCGTGATATACTATCATAGCCCGCACTACCTCTGGCCACCACTGGAGGGAGACTCCACTCCAATCCAGCTGGCTGACCACACACACAGGCAGACAGACAATCTGGTTCACACTAAGGGTTGAGGAGCAGCCTAGCAATTAACACACCCTTCTAGGATTCCTCCAGCTATCCTACAAGCTAGAACCCCGGTGTTAGTCCCTCTTCCACTGTCCACACACCCCCACACCAGACACACAACAAAAGGTAGCTTGCCACCACCCAACAGTTTTTGACTGGCCTGCTGGGCCACCACACACACACAGATCTCTGTCTGGCAGACCTGTCACCCTTACAATCTGCCAACACGCAGTGCAATTGCATCCAGATTGGCAAGGAACTTGACCGAGTATATAAAGACACTTCAATACAATACAATCTAATCTCTCCGGAGATATGAGCCCGAGCTTAAATACCCAGAAGTCACTTATTAATTTTATGATTTAATATCCTGAAAGTGGGCAGTGCACAAAATATGTACAAAGTATAAAAAGTTACAAATAATACACAAAATACAAGAAGACACACAATTGGCTATTGACTATAAAATAAACGGGAATAAAACAGAAATAAAACTTTTACCCAGAGTCATCCTGCGACTGGAGCAAGTCAGAGAAAGTCAGCAATCTGTCAGTCAATAGAACGGGCTTCATACGAATCACCACGTCCATATGTCAGGGTCCTCAATTTATGGGAATATGGACTTAGGCTGGACATTACTCCTTGGCCAATCAACTTTGGGGAGTGTTCCTGTACCAGACCACAGGACATTCTGGGTAGTGAAATGCCCAAAGTCGATTGGACCAGGAACGGTTTGAATCACCAAGTCAGGGATTGAATTTCCGACACCACGCATCAGTCCGATCATGACAGTACCAATCACTGTTTAGCTGTCGCAATCAGGCACCATATAACCATTTCCTGCATTTCTCTGGGACCCCACATAGGCCACAAATACAGTTTTACATGCAGATGTCGCCCACAGAGTGTCCAATCAGAAGGAAGTATTTTCATCTCTCTGCAACTATTTTAGCTTTTATGAGAGATGAAATATATTCCTTTGATCTACTGATATACTTCAAAGTTCTGGTCTCCCGCTGTGTCATGAAGCCAACCTGTCTAGAGCCCTTTCCTTCCAGGTTTCCCAGGAGGTGACAAATCTTATTGGCACTTAGGTGTCACTTTCAGCCTAGAAGCTGCTCTGTCTTTTCAGATGCTAATGGGTGGGCACATGTCTCTGAGTACCTATGACTGAATATATGACTGAATACATCTTTAAAAACAAGGAATGAAACTAAATTTACAATTACATATTACTACAGATCACATCTCAGCTACTCACATCTGTACATTTATGTCACATCAATTCTGAACACATCTTATATTATTATAACATGGAATGCTAAATCTACATTGTCATATTTTCTACAGATCACATCTCAGCTACTCAAATCTTACATGCACGTTACATATGGGATATGTTTTATAACAAAGTAGAAAATATCACTAGTTTTCAGAATTAAAAAATAAAACCCCCAGTGGTGTTTAAATACCACCAAAAGAAAGCTCTTATGTCAATTTAATTTGTGTACAGTGTAGCATGACCGCACAATTGCCAGTTAAAGTAGTGCAGTGCTGAACAGCAAAAAAAATGCCCTGATCATGAAGGGGGTAAAACTTTCAAAAGCTGAAGGAGGTTATAAATCTTGCTGTCGTCGTATGCAGTTTGGTTTCATTTTCTTACATTTCACAGGCTGCTGTTCTTCTGAGTTCCACAAGGTGGTGATCACACATATACAGAGACAGGAAGTTATGTCAGTTACAGACAGGAAATGATGTAAGATACAGATGTCAGGGATGTCAGACAGAAAGTGATGTCGGGCACAGACGGGAAGTGAGGTCAGGTTTATTCAGGAAGTGAGATAAGTTACAGACAGGAAGTGAGGTAAGGTACAGACAAGAAGTGATGTCAGGAACAGACAGGAAGTGATGTCAGGTACAGCCAGGAAGTGATGTCAGGTACAGCCAGGAAGTGAGGTCAGGCAAAGACAGGAAGTGATGTTGAGCACAGATGGGAAGTGATGTCAAGTACAGAATGGAAGTAATGTCAGGTACAGACAAGAAGTGATTTCAGGCACAGACATTAAGTGAGGTCAGGTATATTCAGGAAGTGAGGTAAGTTACAGACAAGTGATGTCAGTTATAGACAGGAAGTGATATCAGGCACAGACAGGAAATGAGGTCAGGTACAGACAGGAAGTGATGTCAGGTATATTCAGGAAGTGAGGGAAGTTACAGGTAGGAAGTGATTTAAGTTACAGACAAGAAGATGTCAGGTACAGACAGGAAGTAATATCATGCACAGACAGGAAATGGGGTCAGGTATATTCAGCAAGTGAGGTCAGTTAAGGCATAAAGTGATGTAAGGTAAAGAAAAGAAGTGATGTCAGGCACAGACAGGAAGTGAGGTGAGGTACAGACAGGAATTGAGGTCAGGAACAAACAGGAAGTGAGGTCAGGCACAGACAGGAAGTGATGTTAGGCACAGACGGGAAGTGAGGTCAGGCAAAGACATAAAGCGATATCGGGAACAGGCTGGAAGTGAGGTCGGGCACAGACATGAAGTGAGGTCAGGTAAAGACATAAAGCAATGTCAGGCACAGAGGGGAAATGAGGTCGAGAACAGGCAGGAAGTGAGGTCAGGTAAAGACATAAAACGATGTCGGGCACAGATGGGAAGTGAGGTCGGGCTCAGACAGGAAGTTATGTCAGGCACAGACAGGAAGTGATGTCAAGCTCAGACAGGAAGTGAGGTCAGGTATATTCAGGAAGTGAGGTAAGTTACAGATAGGAAGTGATTTAAGTTACAGACATAAAGTGATGTAAGGTACAGAAAAGAAGTGATGTCAGGCACAGACAGGAAGTGAGTTCAGGTACAGACAGGAAGTGAGGTCAGGAACAAAGGGGAAGTGAGGTCAGGCACAGACAGGAAGTGATGTTAGGCACAGATGGGAAGTCAGGTCAGGCAAAGACATTAAGCGATATCGGGAACAGGCGGGAAGTGAGGTTGGGCACAGACATGAAGTGAGGTCAGATAAAGACATAAAGCAATGTCGGGAACAGATGGGAAGTGAGGTCGAGCACAGACAGGAAGTGAGGTCAGGTAAAGACATAAAGCGATGTTGGGCACAGACGGGAAGTGAGGTTGGGTTCAGACAGGAAGTGAGGTCGGGCTCAGACAGGAAGTTATGTCAGGCAAAGACTGGAAGTGATGTCGGGCTCAGACAGTAAGTAAGGTCAGGTATATTCAGGAAGTGAGGTAATTTAAAGACAGGAAGTGATTTAAGTTACAGACATAAAGTGATGTAAGGTACAGAAAAAAAGTGATGTCAAGTAAAGACAGGAAGTGAGGTCATGAACAAACGGGAAGTGAGGTCAGGCACAGACAGGAAGTGAGGTCATACAGAAAGTGATGTAAGGTACAGACATGAAGTGATGTCATGTACAGACAGGAAGTGATGTCAGGAAGACAGGAAGTGATGCCAGGCACAGACGGGAAGTGAGGTCAGGCAAAGACAGGAAGTGATGTCGAGCACAGACGGGAAGTGATTTCGGGTACAGACGGGAAGTGATGTCAGGCACAGACAGGAAGTGAGGTCATGTATATTCAGGAAGTGAGGTAGGTGATAAACAAGAAGTGATGTCAAGTACATACAGGACATGATGTCAGGCACAGACAGGTAGTGAGGTCAGGTATATTCAGGAAGTGAGGTCAGATACAGACAGGAAGTGATGTCCGGCACAGACGGAAGTATATTCAGAAAGTAATTTAAGTTACAGACAGGAAATGAGGTTGGGCACAGAAAGGAAGTGATGTCAGGCACAGACAGGAAGTGATGTCAAGCTCAGACAGGAAGTGAGGTGAGGTATATTCAGGAAGTGAGGTAAGTTACAGACAGGAAGTGATTTAAGTTACAGACCTAAAGTGATGTAAGGTACAGAAAAAAAGTGATGTCAGGCACAGACAGGAAGTGATGTTAGGCACAGACGGGAAGTGATGTTAGGCGCAGACGGGAAGTGAGGTCAGGCAAAGACAGGAAGTGATGTTGAGCACAGACGGGAAGTGATGTCAGGCACAGACAGGAAGTGAGGTCAGGTATATTCAGGAAGTGAGGTAAGTGACAGACAAGAAGTGATGTCATTTACAGGCAGGACATAATGTCAGGCACAGACAGGAAGTGAGGTAAGGTATATTCAGGAAGTGAGGTCAGTTAAGACAGGAAGTGAGGTCAGATACAGACAGGAAGTGATGTCCGGCACAGACAGGAAGTATATTCAGGAAGTGAATTAAGTTACAGACAGGAAGTGAGGTTGGGCACAGAAAGGAAGTGATGTCAGACACAGACAGGAAGTGATGTTGGGAACATACAGGAAGTGATGTTAGGCACAGACAGGAAGTGATGTCTGGCACAGACAGGAAGTGATGTTGGGAACATACAGGAAGTGATGTTAGGCACAGACAGGAAGTGATGTCCGGCACAGACAGGAAGTGATGTCAGGAACAGACAGGAAGTGATGTTGAGCACAGACGGGAAGTGATGTCAAGCACAGACAGGAAGTGAGGTCAGGTATATTCAGGAAGTGAGGTAAGTGACAGACAAGAAGTGATGTCAGGTACAGACAGGACATAATGTCAGGCACAGACAGGAAGTGAGGTAAGGTATATTCAGGAAGTGAGGTCATTTAAGACAGGAAGTCAGGTCAGATACAGACAGGAAGTGATGTCCGGCACAGACAGGAAGTATATTCAGGAAGTGAATTAAGTTACAGACAGGAAGTGAGGTCGGGCACAGAAAGGAAGTGATGTCAGACACAGACAGGAAGTGATGTTGGGAACATACAGGAAGTGATGTTAGGCACAGACAGGAAGTGATGTCTGGCACAGACAGGAAGTGAGGTCAGGTTTATTCAGGAAGTGAGGTAAGTTACAGACAGGAAGTGATATCAGGCACAGACAGGAAGTGTTTCAGGCAAAGATATAAAGCAATGTCGGGCACAGATGGGAAGTGATGTCGGGCACAGACAGCAAGTGATGTCAGGCACAGACTTGAAGTCCGGTCGGGCACAGACAGATAGTGATGTCAGGCACAGACAGGAAGTGATGTCAGGCTCAGACAGAAAGTGAGGTCAGGTATATTCAGGAAGTGAGGTAAGTTACAGACAGGAAGCGATGTCAGGAACAGACAGGAACTGATGTCAGAAACAGATGGGAAGGGAGGTCAGGTACAGATGGGAAGTGATGTCAGGCCCAGACGGGAAGTGAGGTCAGGCACAGACAGAAAGTGATGTCAGGTAAAGACAGAAAGTGATGTCAGGCACAGACAAGAAGTGAAGTCAGGCAAAGACAAAGTGATGTCCGGCACAGACAGGAAGTGATGTCAGGAACAGACAGGAACTGATGTCAGAAACAGACGGGAAGGGAGGTCAGGTACAGATGGGAAGTGATGTCAGGCACAGATGGAAAGTGAGGTCAGGCACAGACCGAAAGTGATGTCAGGCACAGACAAGAAGTGAAGTCAGGCAAAGACAAAGTGATGTCCGGCACAGACAGGAAGTGATGTCAGAAACAGACAGGAAGGGAGGTCAGGCACAGATTGGAAGTGATGTCAGGCACAGATGGGAAGTGAAGTCAGGCAAAGACAAAGTGATGTCGGGCACAGATGGGAAGTGATGTCAAGCACAGTCAGGAAGTGATGTCCGGCACAGATGGGAAGTGATGTAAGGTAAAGACTGGAAGGGATGTCTGGCACAGACAGGAAGTGATGTCAGGCACAGGTGGGAAGTGATGTCAGGCACAGACAGGAAATTATGTCAGGCACAGACAGGAAGTGATGTCAGGCACAGACAGGAAGCTCCATGTGGGAGGAATTATAGAGGAGACGTTGCTGGAAGTGTGAGTAGAGGAGGTAATGAGATTGTATTTGATCATATCTCCCATCACTCTCCTTTGTGTGACACCATATTTCTCTGTCCCTCTTTGCCCTGTAAATGTCCCTCTTTTCGGTGTGATGTACACACAGACATATGAACAGACAATAGAACGGCCCAAAGTCTTCATATGGCTCTCAGATTTCCCTCAGATTTCACATTATTTCCTGTATTGAAGTGAAAACTCGGATAGAAAAGTAATAGTGAGATCAGACATAAGTGGGTGTCACTGATCACATTGTCCCCAAACGTCACCCCAGATAAACGTTTTCCCGGTCAGGCTCCGGTCACACCAGGAACTGCACGTGTCTCATGACTTCCCACATGTGCGGTTACATGCGTTCGCAGGACGTTTTTATCATGGGGAAGGACAGGTAATCAGAGGGGCCAGACTTGTATTTTGCTCCCAGAGTCACATTTATGTGCATTGCATTGCGTTTACTCACATTTACATGCGTTTATGCACTCACAAAATCCGAAGATTAAAGTGGTTGTCAAGGTTCAGAATTTTTAAATAACAAACATGTCAAACTTACCAGCTCTGTGTAATAGGTTTGCACAGATCCACCAGGATCCTCCTCTTCCCGGTTCCCCCTACCAGCACTCCAGGCAAGATGCTTACTTTGGGGCACTCATGTGTGCTCACTCCCGAGCCGCCTCAATATAACTATGAGAAACACAGAGCATGGTCTGACCCACCCCCACTCCCTCCTCACTGGCTGCTGTATCTCAGCCAATGAGGAGTCAGAGACCCTGGAGAGCTTCTATTCTTGTGCACAGTGCTGGATCGGGATCAGATAAGTATAAGGGGGAGGAGCATCACACTGAAGGTAAAAACCTTCAGCCTCTAGATCCTCCCCTTTAACCCCTCGCCTACCGGGCACTGTCACCCCCTTCCTGTCCGGACCAATTTTCAGCTTTCACCGCTCTCGCACTTTGAATGACAATTGCGCGGTCATGTAACATTGTAGCCATATGAAATGTTTATCATTTTTTCACACAAATAGAGCTTTCTTTGGTGGTATTTAATCACCGCTGGGGGGAGGGGAGTTATAAACAAAAAAAAGAGCAAAACATTTGAAAAAAAAAGCTTTGCTTTGTTTCTATTATAAAATTTTGCAAACAGGTAATTTTTCTCCTTCACTGATGTGCATTGATGAGGCAGCACTGATGAGGTGGCAAGGATAGGCAACACTGATGTGCATTGATGAGGCACCACTGATAGGACGCACTGATAGCCATCACTGATGAGATGGCAATGACTGGCAGCACTGATGGGCGCTGATAGGCTGCACTGACGAGGTGACACTGGGGGGCATTGATGAGGAGGCACTGATATGCAATGATGGTCACTGATAGGAGGCACTGATGGGTGGCACTGACAGCCCTGACTGGCAGCACTGCTGGGTGGCACTTGCAGGGGGCACTGATGGGTGGCACTGCTGCATCCTGGTGGGAGGCACTGCTGGGCAGCACTGCAAGGCACTGATCATGAGGGCACTGATCATCAGTGCTAATCTATGCTTTGATAGCTGCTGGTTACCGATAACCAGCAACTGTATTTACTGCTTGATCTGCTCTGTCATTGCATACAGCTGATCACGTGATAAAAGGCCGCATCATCACATGATCAGTTGTGTCCGTAGGGCTCAGTGATCACGGATGTCGCCAGGTGCTCACCCCTGGGGGTGCGCTGCAGTGCATGTTCTGGAAAGACATCATATGATGCCCTTCCAGAACTGGGTACCCAGGGGTATATTGGAGAATATATAATTGGAGGAGCAGCTGCTGCAGCTATATAACCCAAGCAGGCCGACGCATGGATTTTTTATTTCATTTTTGCATTTTTCAAAATCTTTTGATAAAAATTAGATCTGCAAAATACCGTGCCTCTGATCAAATACTTTGGGGTGTCTACTTTCTAAAAAAGGGTCATTTGGGAGGTGTTTGAACTTTCCTGGCAATTCAGGACCTCTGAAACCGGAATAGTTAGTAAGGAAGCTAAATATGACCTTTGAAAGCCTGAACGTGGTCATTAGATTTTGGACCCCTGTACGTGGCTAGGCTTCCAAAAATGCTCTAATATGTGGTATCCCCAGAAGTAGCAGAATGTGTGTTGGGGGTGTAATTCCACATATATCCATGTCTTGTGTGAGAAATATCTCGTCTCTGACAACTTTGTGTAAAAAAATAAAATCTTGCATGCACTCAACATGCCTCTCTGCAAACACCCACATCCCATATACAAGGGGCCTAAGAGATACCATCAGCTTGTGTCCCATTCCACCAGTCTCCTAGAACTGGAAGAGGACATTTTTGGGGGGGGTGTTGTAGAAGAACCCAGACCACAGTATTGTGCGGTGAAAATATCATCCAACTTTATTCATCATATACATGTGACACTTTAACAACAGAAGGAAAGACATAGATTGTTTACATTTCAAGGATCTATTTATACCATTTATATCATCTATGCTAATAAACTGATTAACATATGACACACCCCTCATTAATACCAGCCCCGCCCACTTATGTAACCCTCTAAACATCCAAATCCCTATAACTTCCAGAAGACATTTTCATCTTTTATCCATAACAAGCTGATTGGGTACAAGAGAACCCCGAGCCCCTCCTGCTCATTCCCACACAAGTCCATGTCACCATCTACAAGGTGAGAGGACCTGAAGGAGAACAAGACCATGACCACCAGGACCATTGCCTGACTGAAGCCATGCTCACATTTCTTTCTAATGCTGCTTCTATGGTCTACTCAGATACAGATTTGGCAGATGTACATTTGTCTACAAATATATGTTGCGCTCCTAAATACTTCTCAATAAATAATAATTAAATTATTACCATTAAATTAATTCAAATTATGATACAAATAACTAATAAAAGTGTATACATAGCAAAGAATATTTAAATAGATAATTTCAACTAATCAATCTCTTCCAAATAAATATCAAAATAATTCCACATGAAATACTCCTCTAAAAAAATATTTTACCAAGTGTTCATAAATCATCTATTAGTGACATGATGTACTTACTAATACCCTCAATTTTATTTATATTCATAATACTCTCATTTAATATAATAAAGATAATAAACCAACTAATAACCCTCAACTAAAACGCATTTAAATGATCCCCATAAATAAAAATAACCACATGCTCATAAATAACTAGTAGTGATTAGTATGAATCCAAATATCATCAAAATAATAGTCCCATTGAATAAACAATTGTTTGTATATAGTGACTTGGTGCTTGTTGTTCCTCAATTTGTGACTTTTGTGAATCCTTGAAATAGTGAAGATGTGCGCTCACCTCCCCCGATGCCTGCAATTAGGCTATACACGCTTTCCGTTCACTTTCCCTGGAACCTGCTGGACATATACTTTTGCTGGTAAAATTGAGAGATCCTTCCTTTAGGAGTAATGGATGTCATCCACCATCATATATTATATATCCATTACTCCTAAAGGAAGGATCTTATGAGGGTATTATGAATATAAATGCAATGGAAGGTATTAGTAAGTACATCATGTCACTAATAGATGATTTATGAGCACTTGGTAAAATATTTTTTTAGAGGAGTATTTCATGTGGAATTATTTTGATATTTATTTGGAGGAGATTGATTAGTTGAAATTATCTATTTAAATATTCTTTGGTATGTATACACTTTTATTAGTTATTTGTATCATAATTTGAATTAATTTATTGGTAATAATTTAATTATTATTTATTGAAAAGTATTTAGGAGCGCAACATATATTTGTAGATATTTCCAACACAGTTGTAGTTATGTGTTTCATGTTTGCGATCCTCTAGTAATTATCACACCTGTGGCTCGCAAGTCACTCTGATTCAGATGTACATTCGTGTCTTCAAGGAGTTGATCAAACACGATCTGTGCTTGACCATCTTTTTTGGGGACCAGAGGTGACATTAGGGGTCTGATAGACCTCTTGTGTTTCTTTAAAGAGGATCTGTGACCAGCAATATGTTATCACATGCGAGGCTATTAACCCCCTATATGGCAATAATAAAGTTCAGAGAAAGAAAAGTGTAAAGTAACACACTGTAAATGAAAAAACACACAAAACACATTTTAAAGCCCCCAGTTCCCGTATACATGAGCAATTGCAAGGGTTGGGTGCGGTTATGTAGGAAAACATCAATCACACTACACATTGTACATATCTCTGCACACACCAGAGGGAGAGGAATAACTCTAGGGCCATCATTCATGGTTCACTATATAAACTGATGACCTGTAAAGGCTTTGAAAGCGTCACCTATGGACAATATCTGGTACTGAAGTTTGTCACCATTCCAGGTGACTGCTGGAACTCCTTTACCTTGTGTAGATATCCCTTTCTGAGATCCTCATGGTCTAATATAAATGTACAACACTCTCTGACACCAGTTTGTAGACTCCACCTTGAGCTTCTGAGAGATAGTCAGCCGCCATGCAGTTCTGTGACACCACCTTAGGTGATGGAGCCACTTCTGCTCTCAGCTCTGCTATACCATCAATGGTGTCATTGGTTATCTGATCCATGACTCCAGTACACCGGTTCATCTTACTTATCTTAGATTACTTAGATTCCCCATCCCGTCTATGAAGGGCTCACTGCATAAAACATCTCCACGCCAGAGAAAATGTTTCTTCTCACTGGAAGACCAGGGGAGTATTGGGAGAAATTGAGGCTTTCCCTTACAGATATGGGGGAGGGGCAACATAACCTAAAGTACAACTATGGGTGGAATTGAAGGGAAGCCATTTTAGGGTGCTCCTTCTACACAAGAAGCAATGCATCTGGAAGGACTAGGCAATTGGACCAATGGGGATTAAACATTCTGCAATACATTGAGACACCATGAAATGTTACTGGCCTGTGATTGGCTCTCCTATTGTTAGTGAAGTGAGACTCTCCTTGTCGGTGTCATTAATGGCAGTTAAGAAACCATGTGAAATGTTTCTTCCAAATTCAAAAAGGTGATCCCCTCGGGTAGGTACACATCCTACTATACCTGATAGGAGTTTGCAGTCCCTGCTACTACAGGAAACATGCGGGCGATCATTTACACCTTTTACAGCAGGACAGTAAATATCAGAACACAATTCAAACATTAGACCAACAGCAGGAAGTCTGCTAACTGAATGTGTAATGCAATCTGTCATTAGCATTCCCAGAGTTCCCTCTGCAACATAGTTGTATCAGCTGTTGGTCCTGTTTGTAGATCTGTTATTTTCCCACCTTCTGTAACAGGGTGACAACCCTGATCATTCTGCAGGAACATTACACAGCAGCGTTGTCACCCTGTACAGGGAAATCTTAGATTATAAGACACACAACAAGTAAAGCCCAACTTCAGCTAACACTTCTATAGCAGTTACAGCAACAGGTTCTCTATAAGGTCCAACCCCCATATGAATGACAACTGACAGTTGTGAGCACCCCCAGCAGTGTTATAGGATTTGCCCCAATCCCTCCAACTGCCATTTTTGCCAAAATGCTTGGCCTTCTACAGGAAGTAGAAAAAAAATGATCTACTGGGAAAGTCAACTAAAAATGTTACAAGGGGAGACTCGGAAAAACAAAAACTGCTGTGCTAATGACAGATTGCACCATTTATGTAATTATTATTATTATACAGTATTTATAAAGCGCCAATAGTTCGCTCAGCGCTGTACATTACAAAGGGGGACAGAACATGTGACCGAACAATACCAATACAATGCAAAACATGAGGGGATCGAGGGCCCTGCTCTTTCAAGCTTACAATCTAGGAGGGAGGGGATAGTGGTACAGGAGGAAATAGCTGTGGGGGATGGAGTGGTAGGAAGAGTGGAGGAGGTCAGCAGGTTAGCAGGGGGTGGGGTAGGCTTCCCTGAAGAGATGGGTTTTCAGGGTGCGCCTAAAGGAGAGGAGAGTAGGTGATAATCTGATGGGTTGGGGTAGGGAGTTCCAGAGGATGGGTGACACCCTGGAGGAGGCGGGCATGGGAGGAGGAGACCAGGGAACTAGAGAGAAGGAGGTCTTGTGAGGAGCGGAGTGTGCGTGCTGGGCGGTACTTGGATATTAGGTCGGTGATGTAGTTCGGGGCAGTATGGTGGACAGCTTTGTACGTCAGTGTTAGGTTTTTGAATTTGATCCGTTGCGCAATCAGAAGCCAGTGGAGGGATTGGCAGAGGGGGGTGGAGGACACTGAGTGGAGGCCAGTGGAGGGATTGGCAGAGGGGGGTGGAGGCCAGTGGAGGGATTGGCAGAGGGGGGTGGCGGAGATGGAGCGGTTGGAAAGGTGAATGAGTCTGGCAGCCGTATTCAGGATGGACTGAAGCGGGGATAGCCAGCGGCGAGGCAGGCCAGTGAGGAGGGAGTTGCAGTAGTCGAGTCGTGATATGATGAGGGAGTGGATGAGCTGTTTAGTGGTTTCTGGGGTTAGGAACGTGCGTATTTTGGCGATGTTGTGGAGGTGGAGTCTGCCTGAGTTTGTTAGTGATTGGACTTGGGGCTGGAAGGATAGGTTGGAGTCCAGAATGACAGCAAGTACTCTGGCCTGTGGGGCGGGTTTGATGGTGGCGTTGTTGGATATGACGGAGAAGTCAATGGGGGGTGTCCGGGCTGGGGGGGAAGACAAGAAACTCGGTTTTGGAGAGGTTCAGTTTAAGGAAGTGGAGCGACATCCAGTCAGATATGTCGCTTAGTAGGTGTGTGATTCGGGCGGAGACCGAGGAGGTGAGGTGGGGGGTTGAGAGATAGATTTGTGTGTCGTCGGCATAGAGGTGGTAGTTGAAGCCGTGAGAGTGTATGAGTTGGCCAAGGGAGGAGGTGTAGATGGAGAAGAGAAGGGGCCGAAGGACAGAGCCTTGAGGGACCCCAACAGAGAGGGGGAGTGAGGGGGAGGTGGTAGCATTATAGGTAACGCTGAAAGAGCATTGTGACAGGTAGGATGAGAGCCAGGAGAGAGCAGAATCTCTGAGGCTGAGGGAGTGTAGTTTTTTGAGGAGGAGGGGGTGGTCGACTGTGTCGAAGGCCGCAGGGAGGTCAAGGAGTAGGAGCACTGAATAGTGGCCATTAGCTTTGGTGGTTAGCAGGTCATTGGAGAGTTTGAGTAAGGCAGTTTCGGTGGAGTGTAGGGGACAGAAGCCGGACAGTATGGGGTCGAGGAGGTTGTTGTCATTGAGGTGAGAGCTTAGGCGGGTGTAGACTAGGCGCTCGAGGAGTTTAGATGTAAATGGGAGCAGGGAGATGGGTCTGAGGTTGTTCGGGTCATTGGGGTACAGGGAGGGCTTTTTAAGTATGGGGGTGATGTGTGTGTTTCAGAGGGGAGGGGAAAGTGCCGGAGGAGAGGGAGAGATTAAAGATGTGGGTGAGGGAGTGTAGGATGGAGGGGGAGGGAGGTCGTAGGAGTTGTGAGGGGATAGGGTCGAGGGGGCAGGTGGTGAGGCGGGCATCAGAGAGGATCTTGGAGACTTCCTCAATGGTAGTAAGGTCAAAGGTGCAGAGTTTTGGGGGGGCTTCAGTATGAGGAATGTAGGGTGGGGTGAAAGTGGAGGTCAGAGCAGAGGTGGGGCCGTGGGAGAGGGGTGATGAGGGGGTAGTTGAGTGAGGGGGAACGGGGTTGGAGGGAGTTTGAGCAGCGACAAAGTTATGCCGGTTATGCCTGTGGGTTATGTCGAGGGGGAGGGGGGGATGAGGGGGTAGCTGTGTGAGAGGGGACAGGTTGAGAGGGCGTGTGAGTTGCGGCGATGTCCTTGTGAATTGTGTCAATCTTGTTTTTGAAGTGATTGGCAATCTCAAGGGCAGTGAGTGAGGTGCTGGGTGGAGGTGGGGGTGACGAGAGTAGAGAGTTGAAGGTGGAGAAGAGTCGGCGAGGATTGGAGGAGAGGGTCTTGATGAGGGTCAGGAAGTAGGCTTGTTTGGCTGCGTGGAGGGAGGAGGTGTAGGTGTGGAAGGCAGATTTGTAGCGGGTGAAGGCTTGTTGGGATTTGGTTTTGCACCATAGTCGCTCCAGGGCACGACTGTGTCGTTTGAGGGTTTTGGTGTGATCAGTCTGCCAGGGCTGGAGCGGTCGGGGTTTGATGTTGCGTGTGGTTAAAGGCACTAGTGAGTCAAGGGCTGTTGACAGCGCGTTGTTGTAGGCAGTCATAGCCAAGTTGGGGCAGGACAGGGGGAGGATGCTGTCGTGGAGTTGATCAGCTGCAGAGTGGAGGGGGGCAGGGTTAAGGTTGCGGAGGTTACGGCTGGTAGTAGTGTGACATTTGGAGGGGTAGGCGTTGGAGGACGAGGAGATAGAGAAGGTAATAAGGTTGTGGTCAGAGAGAGGGAAGGGGGTGTTAGTGAGGTTGTGGGGAGCGCAGTGGTTGGAGAAGACAAGATCAAGGATATTACCGTTGGAGTGGGTGGTGGATTGTATACACTGTCCAAGTGCAAAGGAGAAGGTTAAGTGGTGGAGATGGGATGTGGCCGGGTTGTCAAGGTTGACAGGGATGTTGAAATCCTCAAGGATGATGGTGGGTAGCTCAGAGGAGAGGAAGAAGGGTAGCCAGGAGGAAAAGTCTACCAGGAAGCGGGATATGGATCCAGGAGGCCGGTATATCACAGCAATCTTCAGGAGAATTGGGGAGAATAGTCGGACCTAGTGGGCCTCGAAGGAGGAGAAGGATTGGGAGGGGGGGGGTTTGGGAGGACTCGGAAGGTGCTCTGCGGTGACAGGAGCAGACCAACCTACCACCTTTACGACCGTTAGGCCTGGGTGAGTGGGTCCAGGTGAGACCTCCGTAGGAGAGTGCAGCAGGGGAGGTAGAGTCAGTGGCCTGGATCCAGGTTTCTGTGATCGCTAGGAGGTTGAGGGAGCAGGAAATGTAATGATTGATTTTTGTCCATAGTAGTGCCAATGTCCTAACATTTCCAGAGACAAGAAGTGCTCTTTGAAAACTTTACCCCAACGAGAGACCTGTCCTTTCATAGACATGAAATTGAACCGCAATTGGAGGGGTTTCAGTCCCCAGAAGTGACAGGAATATGACCGCACAGGTAGAACTTTGTAAGTTCAGATCTCTTGCAGTTGTGCTGTGTGAAAATTCTAAGGAGATGAGTAATATCTGGACAGAGGAAGAAGACAACAAGAAAATCCATTCTTCACCTGATGGTATCCCTGAGACTTTCAGCAAAACCACATGGAACACAAGTGGGCAGCTGAACTTAAATGGTACTGTTGAATGCATCCCATAAACAGCAGAAAATCAGTGTTGGAAGCCTTCTGGCTGCTTAGGGAGTTTCTTTTTCACTGACCAGAGACTTCATCTTGGGTGTTCAAGCTACAGACCTACCTGCAAAACTGTCATCTATGAGAGGAGATGAAACATGGAAAGGAAGCATTGATCATGGGAGAGGAGGTGGAACATGTAATGAGAGGTGTGGAGAAGGTGGACTTAGCTGGAGCCCTTAACCCTGGCTGATGATATATCAATAGTCAGAAGAACCTGGAATGGACTCTCCCACTGAGGCTTCAGAGGTTTGGCAAGGTACTGAGGCAGTGTTGGTCATGTAGTAGCTCAGGATCTGGCAATGAAGAAAACACTTGGGAACACATCTCAGTTGGTGAATGATGAAAATGCATTATATGTTTAGTCAAAGCTCCTTATAAAATAAAGATGAGAACCAAGAGGGAAACAGTTCAGTCATTGGTGCTTATCGAAAAAAAAAAGGTCAAAAGGTAAAATATTCACAGACCTTCTAGTTGTGTTTCTGATGGACATAATCACTAAACACAATGCACTCAGTCATTACATTCCAGTTTGTTTTTTAGAGTAACATTTTAACTTTTCACTGCTTCTCTAGCTTGTGGGGTGACATTGGGGCTGTGAAACTAATGGGACACTGGACACTACTTTAATATCCCTTTTTTTCTTCTGTGCAGCTGAAATGTGTGAATCCTCTGATGATATATTAGCCCAGCATTAACTGTAAAAGCTTTGTCCCATTCAGCATGTCAGCATTAAAATGGCTTCTTTCTAGTGTGAATCCTCTGGTGTGTGACAAGGTTTGACTTCACTGTAAAAGCTTTGCTACATTCTGAACACTGATATGGCTTCTCTCCAGTGTGAATCCTCTGGTGTCTGATAAGATGTGACTTCTCTGTAAAAGCTTTGCCACATACAAGACACTGATATGACTTCTCTCCAGTGTGAATCCTTTGGTGTGTGATAAGATTTGACTTCTGTGTAAAAGCTTTGTCACATTCAGAACACTGATATGGTTTCCCTCCAAAGTGAACCCTCTGGTGTTTGATAAGATCTGACTTCTGTGTAAAAGCTTTGTCACATTCTGAACAGTGATATGGCTTCTCTCCAGTGTGAATCCTCTGGTGTGTGATAAGATGTAACTTCTTTGTAAAAGCTTTGTGACATTCAAAACATTGATATGGCTTCCCTCCAGTGTGAACCCTCTGGTGTGTGATAAGATGTGACTTCTTTGTAAAAGCTTTGTCACATTCAGAACATGGATATGGAATCTCTCCAGTGAGAATCCTCTGGTGTATGATAAGATGTGATTTCTGTGTAAAAGCTTTATCATATTCAGAACACTGATATGGCTTCTCTCTAATGTGAATCATCTGGTGTTTAATAAGACTTGAATTCTGTGTAAAAGCTTTATCACATTCAGAACACTGATATGGCTTCTCTCCAGTGTGAATCCTCTGGTGTCTGATAAGTTGTGACTTCCTTGTAAAAGCTTTGTCACATTCAGAACACTGATGTGGCTTCCCTCCAGTGTGAATCCTCTGGTGTGTGATAAGATATGACTTCTGTGTAAACTCTTTGCCACATTCAGAACATTGATATGGCTTCTCTCCAGTGATATGTTTTGCCTCCATTGTAAAAAGTTCAAACAAGAAATAGTTTGAAATGATTTCTCTTATGTATACTTGGGTTGGACTTTATTGTAAAGCCATTGTCACTTCCAGAACACTGAAATGACTTCTCTCTTGTCCTCTGAGGCTGGATCAATGTTGAAGAGGATCCAAAACCTTTATGACTTTTAGAACGTGGATATGACTTGTATCCCGTGTGAATCCTCCAGTGAGCTGCAATAGACTTTCAGTCAATTAGGACAACCATATGTCTTGTTTTCATGTGACTTTGTTGTATTTAGGAAGACCAACATGACCGAAAACTTGGTTCATCCATCCATCTGCATAAAATATAAATAAATATCAGAATTCTATATAAAAGACTAAATAAAGGTTCTGTTAATTATTAAAAATGTATCTTATACATAGAAAGCATATGTACAGCAATATATAGTTTTTTAATCAAATATATTTTATCAAGAAAGTTTCTAAGTGCGCACAGTATTCCCAACATTCAGCCCAGACAATGGAGTCATACATTCTCACGTATAGGCAGTTGTGGCACTGTTACAGATCATACAGAACAATAACTTGCTTTGTCTATGGTGTCACTTTTACCTTTTATAAACAAATGAACAGAGAAAAGAAGAAACAACCTAGAACGATTCAGCTGTACACGGCAAGTAACCCCCCCCCAGTACATACATAGATAGCAGACACCAATCAATGAGGCCCGTGTCTACCCCAAGTATTGGTCTGTAAAGTAGTTACCATTTAGTAGGATGGAACTGGCTCGGTCCTTTTTTTTGCGGCTAAAAAAGTTAAACCTGTAAAGGTCTCTGAAGAATTACCTGGGGGGAGCAAGACCCAAAATATCCAGCCAGATCTGCCAGAGAGACATACAGTATCTCACAGAAGTGAGTCCACCCCTCACATTTTTGTAAATATTTGATTCTCTCTTTTCATGTGACAACACTGAAGAAATTACACTTTGTTACAATGTGACGTAGTCAGTGTACAGCTTGTATAACATGGAAATTTGCTGTCCCCTCAAAATAACTCAACACACCGCCATTAATGTCTAAACCGCCGGCAACAAAAGTGAATCCACCCCTAAGAGAAAATGTCCAAATTTGGGCCCAAAGTGTCAATATTTTGTATGGCCGCCTTTGTTTTCCAGCACTGCCTTAACCCTCTTGGGCATGGAGTTCACTAGAGCTTCACAGGTTGCTACTGGAGTCCTCTTCCACTCCTCCATGATATCATGCAGCTGGTGGATGTTAGAGACCTTGCGCTCCTCCACCTTCCATTTGAGGATGCCCCACAGATGCTCAATAGGGTTTAGGTCTGGAGACATGCTTGGCCAGTCCATCACCTTTCCCCTCAGCTTCTTTAGCAAGGCAATGGTGGTCTTGGAGGTGTGTTTGGGGTCGTTATCATGTTGGAATACTGCCCTGCAGCCCAGTCTCCAAAGGGAGGGGATCATGCTCTGCTTCAGTATATCACAGTATATGTTTGCATTCATGGTTCTCTCAATGAACTGTAGCCCCCCAGTGCTGGCAGCACTCATGCAGCCTCAGACCATGACACTCCCACCACCATGCTTGACTGTAGGCAAGACACACTTGTCTTTGTACTCCTCATTTGGTTGCCGCCACACACGCTTGACACCATCTGAACCAAATCAGTTTACATTGGTGTCATCAGACCACAGGACATGGTTCCAGTAATCCATGTCCTTAGTCTGCTTCTCTCCAGTAAACTGCAGGCTTTCTTGGCCATCATCTTTAGAAGAGACTTTCTTCTGGGATGACAGACATGCAGATCAATTTGATGCAGTGTGAGGCAGTTGGTCTGAGCAGTGACAGGCTGACCCCCCCACCCCGTCAACCTCTGCAGCAATGCTGGCAACACTCATACATCTATTTCCCAAAGACAACCCCTGGATATGACGCTGAGCACGTGCACTTAACTTCTGTGGTCAACCATGGCGTGGCCTGTTCTGAGTGGAACCTGTCCTGTTAAACTGCTGTATGGTCTTGGCCTCCGTAATGCAGCTCAGTTTCAGGGTCTCGGCAATCTTCTTATAGCCTAGGCCATCTTTATGTGGAGCAGCAATTCTTTTTTTTTTCAGATCCTCAAAGAGTTCTTTGCCATGAGGTGCCATGTTGAACTTCCAGTGACCAGTATGAGAGAGAGAGAGCGATAACACCAAATGTAACTCACCTGCTCCCCATTCACACCTGTAGACCTTGTAACACTAACAAGTCACATGACACCGGGGAGGGAAAATGGCTAATTGGGCCCAATTTGAACCAAGTCACTTAGGGGTGGACTCACTTTTGTTGCCAGCGGTTTAGACATTAATGGCGGTGTGTTGAGTTATTTTGAGGGGACAGCAAATTTACATTTTATACAAGCTGTACACTCACTATGTCACATTATAGCAAAGGGTCATTTCTTCAGTGTTGTCACATGAAAAGTGAGAATCAAATATTTACAAAAATGTCAGGGGGACTCACTTCTGTGAGATACTGTACATCCCCTGGGGGAATTACGATGTCGGTAAGTTAGTTTTAGTCCACTGTGGTCTGGTGGGAGTATGAGGTGATACCCAGAATTGTGCTATTAGTTTATGGGCAGTCAGGGGCGGACTGACAACTCATGGGGCCCCCAGGCAATAGGGGATCATGGGGCCCGTGTCCTTGCCCAAACTCAAAAAAGTCTATGAAAAAGGTACCAAGGGCATCTCATGGGGCCTCTACTGACCCTGGGCCCACGGGCAGTGCCCAAGTTTCCAAATGGTCAGTCCACCCTTGTGGGCAATATACAGCAGCCTCACTATTGCTATAAGACTTGGATGTGTAAATAATTATTGTCAATTTATATTAGAATAGGTAGGCGCTACATACAACCTTTAGATGATATAATTGTGCAATTGGTAGGGACTATTAATTCTTAAAGTCCCTGTGTGCAACCCTCCAATTGTGCATAAATAACCAAATATGCAAAAATGATGTTCTCATAACAAATTTCAGGACAGTGGTGTATAAATGACATAAAAATTAAAATATAAAAAATATAAGTCCATAAATTAAGTTCAAAGTGACACTCCTTGTGGCTTCTTTAGCCTGTGGCCCAAACCGGACAGGAAAAAAGATTGTGACTGTAATCTTCACCGTGTGTCAACAGGAGTAATGAATACAGATTGCTCACTCACCAGATCCTTTGACCCCAATCAAGGTGGTCAGATGTGCTTTTGGTCATATAGGAGACCATCCTAATTAAGGACAGCTTCACAGTATTTAACCAGTTCCCAATGCCACTATAGCCGAAGGAATGGCTACAGCACGGTTGTGTAAACCTGGGACGATGTCCATGGACATCATTCCAGGACACGCCCCCTGCACGCCCCCAGCAGCGTGGATCCGGTCCCTCTGGTGATTGCGGTGTCCTACAGACACAGATGATCACGGGGTATGGTAAACGGCCAATCACAGTGGCCTTTTACCACATTATCAGCTGTATCCAATGACACAGTTATCACCGGGTAAATACAGCGCGTGGAAAGTACTGCCGAAAACCGGCAATTATCAGATGATGATCAGTGCCGCCTGTAGCAATCGTGCACACCGAGATGGACGCGGTCTTCCATCTTGTTAAGAATCTTCCATGCTGTATCATCTCTCACTCCCCAAATCAGCTTCCCCCCTCTGATTTCCCCCCTCCCTAAGTAATGTGGTCGGTGTGTGTTTGCAGAGATCACAGGCAACAGACTCATTGGGAGGGTGTCATGGCTATAAACCTCACTAGCTAGGTGCCCCTCTGTCTACAAAACTCTTGCTAGAGGAGGGCTTGTAGAGTCATAAACCAAGTCCTTCACTGAGTTCAAAGACATTCCAGATAAGTCATAAACTAGACACCACATTCAACATCCATTTTCCCCTATGATTACATATCTTGGATTATGAAAGACTTACACAAACATGAAGCACATATTCGGATGGCTCACGTCAAGACAAATCACCTGTTATTTTACACCCCCTAGCTGGCATACACAGGAGAGCAGAAAATTATATCTCCTCAACCATTCAAGCGGTTATCTCATATTTCATATATAGACGTTCAGCCGGTGATTCTGAGTATTAATCTACTAGTAGCAAGGCTGCTAAATGCACCGAGAATAAGTTATGAACCATGACATCAAATGTGAGGATTTTTGGTCATAGCTTGGGTCTCCACCTACAACTCCCTTCCCAAATGAGGCGATTGGTTTACTGCTCCAGGGAGACACCCTGTGGAGTTGCTAGAAAAAGCTAAGCAGAGTTGAAAGAAGTTGAAGAATCTCCCTGTTTTAACATCGTAACTGACAGTGGGAGATAAGAAATCCTTTTGCTCTGAAACCTGATCTGCTTAAACCCAGGACGTGTGGCAAGTATTTTACCCCTCTAAACTTCTCTCTGTTATCTCTTTGCTGTGCTGTTGTTCTCTGTGTATATATATATATATATATATATATATATATATATATTGGTTACATCTTTTTCTGTAAATATTTTTATTGCACCCTTTTGACGTTTTAGTAATAAATTTTACTTTCTGAAAGTGTTGAACTGTTTCTAAAGTCCTTTAATGCAAACTATGAATTCCTGCCTCTGAAGAACGCTACTGTGTGGGTGTTTTAAACTTCGGTATATTCTGCCTGCAGTGACAGTGGTATACCAACGATTATTCAAACATCATAGTGTTATTGCTGATATTGCTGAGTTTACTCTTTCTCTGTACAAAAAGGAGGTGGTGGGGTGTGAAGGGTTAATTGCGTAACTAACCTGACCCAGTAACAATTGCTCCCAGGCTGCAGATACAGATTGTGGTCCATTAGCTGGAAAATCTTTGTGCAGAGTGCAGCTGGGTGTGTGTGATGGGAGTGACTTTTGGGGATAGGGGGACCCCAGTATCAGCTCATGTTTCCTTCATTATGTTTACCCACCCTGTGCCTGTTAAGGGGTACAGGGTGTGAATGTGAATGTCATAGTATTGTGTATTGGTGTGGACATTGTTCCTTGTTCTCTGCCATGTGGTTGTCCATTGTTTTCTGCCACGTGCTGCATCCATTGTTCTGTGTCTTGGTTGGGTGGGGGGGTGTTTCATGTAGCCCTTCCCACTGATGGGGCGGGCTGATGTGTTTCCTGTTCCTGGTTGTGTTTCCCCTCCCTGTGTATATATCTTGTGTTTGTGTAAAAATAAAGGAGTTGACTTCCTGTCTTAAGAAGAGTTTGATGCTGTCTATTTCCTGCATGATCAGCGGTGGTGTCCGGGGATTTGTGTTCGGACAGGGAGCTGCAGTATAACGGAAGTACCCAAGTGCGGTCTGGGTCCGGTTCCGTTACATTGGTGGCAAGCGGTGGGATTGTGCTTCCAAGCTGTGAACACATCCAAACCACCACCGGGATCCAAGATCAGGAAAGTAGACGTCGGTCACCCCAGTGGAGATATGGACCTGGCATCAGAGTTCCCGGGGCTGCTGCAGACTGTTCTTGCAACATACCCCAGGACTGTGTCTACGGATCAGTACCTGGAGCTCAGGCAGCATATTTGGGAGGTGCTTTGGAGAGGAGCCCTCCAGGCTGCTGGTATGGAGAAAGGCAAGTGCTGTCAAACCCCAGGGGAACGGGCCAGGGACCGTTGGAAATTACAGATGCCATTCCTGGGAGAGCGACCCCAGGAGCAATGGGTGACTGAATTGGACAGGCTGGTCAGGCAGGAGATACAACTGGATAACAGATATTGGGCTCTGCAATGGTACGCAGAGCAGGAATATTTAGGGGTCTTGACAGTGCTCTACTGAGGGACATGAGTTTGGTGGCCCTGGATTGCTATGGGAGAGCCTTACAGATCATTTTGTGTTTGGTGATGAAGGAGAACCTACCCTGGAGGAGTTGCGAGAAGGAACAGAAGCTATATTTGGTCTCACAGGGGTCTCAGAGCTTGAACCAGATCTGGAATACCTGCTGAAGAAAGAACTGCATCTGAAAAGGGCATACAGGCCACTGCTAAAACATGTTCGGCAGCATGCCCAAGAATCGGCAGTGGAAAATCAAGAGACTGGGGATTTGATAGACTTTTCTGCTGAAGAGGAACCAGCAGAAAAGCTGGCAACAGAGCCAAACATTTCTGACCTCTGTCCACAAAAATCAGCACCGCAGGAGCTACAGGAAGAGGATGCAATCAGTGCCTTACTACAATAGCTTGAGCTGATGTCCGTGGATGGGACTTCGGTCTCCACTGACACAACCCCAGAAAAGGGTCTGGCATTAGGACAAGAGGATGTCAGCCTTACTTTGTGAACACAGAAGATGTCCATCAAGTCAAAGTGGATGAGACTACAGTCGCCACCTGATACCCCAGGGATGCTGAGCAGTCGCCCCAGATCCCCCACAGCATGATGGAGTCGGCCCAGCCACCCTGTCTTCTCCCCAGCATCTGAGAGGACTTCAGGGAGAAGGACCAGTCCGTGCTTCTCCCCAGAGGTGGGTATATTCTACGGGAGAGGCAGAGGTTGGCTGGGTGAGTAATGCTTGGTGTGTGACAATTTTTTTGGGGTACTGTGTGGGTGCTGGCATTGTGGGACTGGAAGTACAGACTAACTTCGGAGTCCACCCAAGGGGAGATATTTGACGGGAGTGACTTTTGGGGGTGGGGGGACCCCGGTCAGCTCATGTTCCCTTAATTATGTTTAACCCACCCTGTGCCTGTTAAGGGGTACAGGGTGTGAATGTCATGGTATTGTGTATTGGTGTGGGGATTGTTCACTGCCACGTGGTTGTCCATTGTTCACTGCCATGTGCTACATCCCATTGTTTTGTGTCTTGGTTGGGTGGGGGGGCGATTCCTGTAGCCCTTCCCACTGATGGGGCGGGCTGATGATGTGTTTCCTGTTCCTGGTTGTGTTTCCCCGCCCTGTGTATATATCTTATGTTTGTGTAAAAATAAAGGAGTTGACTTTCTGTCTTAAGAAGAGTCGGGTGCTGTCTATTTCCTGCAGGATCAGCAGGTGGTGTCTGGGGATTTGTGTTCAGACAGGGAAGCTGCAGTACAACGGAAATACCCAAGTGCGGTCTGGGTCCGGTTCCGTTACAGTGTGACATTGTTACGCACGTGACAACGCGGTTTTAGATTGGCTAGTCCTTCGGTCACGAGTTTGGTGAGAAGGGCTGGGGTCCGACGCCACGATCGTCACACCGCCCACCTGTGCCTCCCACCTGTGCCCATCATTGCCACCCACCTGTGCCCATCAGTGCCACTCTGCAGTGCCACCCACCTGTACCCTGCAGTGCCACCCACCTGTGCTGCCTATCAGTGCCTCCTATCAGTGCTCTTCAGTCCTGCCTATCCGTGCCACCTCATCAGTGCTGCCTATCAGTGCAGCATCATCAACGCACATCAGTGAAGGAGAAAAATTACCTGTTTGTAAAATGTTATTATAGATATAAAGAAAAACTTTTATTTTTCAAATATTTTGCTCTTTTTTTATTTATAGCTCAAAAAATAAAAACACCCAGCGGCAAAGAAATATTTTTATAATTCATAAATAATTATTGTGCTACAAATCACAAGATGCACTCCTCCAGATCCTGAGGAAGAGAGATCATGAATAGCAATGATATAATATTGGTAATATCTTTCCAGTATCAGAATAATTCTGGAAATCTCCAAAATGTGTATCAAATCCCCTACATCACCGCTACATTTGGGGCATAAGGGGGAATCCCTCCGGTCCCAACTGAACAACTGAGCTGGGGTCCTGTAAGTTCTATGTAAAAGAAATAACTGAGATAGTTTCTGTGAAGAGGACAGGGAGATGAGAGGTACGGAGGTCCAAATCTCCTCCCACTTCCTCTATGTCTATTTCATATTTCCTTCTACATGGTAATTGGGCAGAGTCTTGGGTAAGAATGAAAAGACTGGAGTAAATACCAGAGATCATGCCTTTCCTACTCGTACCATCCATCAATCCCTGGATCAGTCATGGCTCCTCAAGAACTAAAGTGGAGAGAGAAGCTTGAGCTTGAAGCACATGGTGCAGTTGTAGATATGTAAAAAATGGACCCCTTGGTATGTTAACCACTTCAAGTCCGGACACTTTCACCCCCCTCCTGCCCTGGCCAATTCTCAGCTTTCAGCGCTGTTACACTTTGAATGACAATTATTCAGTCTTTGAACATTGAACCCAAATGAACCCAAAACAGGATCTGCTATATCTCCTGAGTATGGGGATATCACCTGTGTGAGACTTTTCACAGCCTAGATGCATAGAGGGGTCCAAAATTTAAGGAACACATTTGGGTTTTCAAGGAGCATAAATTACACATCTACACTAATTTCATGACTACCAATCACATATTTGGCTGCCCAGAGCACCAGGACAGTGGAAACTCTCACAAAATGTCACAATTTTGGAAAGCAAAAACCCCAATGTATTTTCTGAAGTGAATAGTAAGTTTATTTGGTCATTTTTCAACAAAAGTTTTTTTGAAAATGCAGGAAAGAAAAGGAGAATATTTATTTTTACACAAAGTTCTCAATTAATATGATATTTCTAACAAACCTTCTAGGCGTACTTAGAAATATACTCCACAACACATTCTGCTACTCCTTTAGAGTATGGGGACACCACATGTGAGACTTTTTCACAGCCTAGCCACATAGGGGGACCAAAATCAAAAGAGCACAGTCAGGCTTTCTGAGGGCATAAATTACACACCAAATTTTTAGACGACCTATCACATTTTTGAAGGCCCTGGGAAACCACGACAATGGAAACACCCACAAAATTATCCCATTTTGGCATGGTGAGTCTTTTGAAGACTTATGTTGGCCTCCATGAGTGCTCAGAGAATATAGCTTAGTGCATCATTACCTATAGTAGTCCCCAAATGTCAGGACGGTACAAATCCCTCCCACACTAACTAGTGTGGGGGTGATCGGGGACACTGTAACTTGTGTGGCGGTGATCGGGGACACCGTAACCGATGTGGAGGTGATCGGGGACGCCGTAACCGGTGTGGAGGTAATCGGGGACGCCGTAACCGGTGTGGAGGTGATCGGGGATGCCGTAACCGGTGTGGAGGTGATCGGGGACGCCGTAACCGGTGTGGGGGTGATCGGGGATGCCGTAACCGGTGTGGAGGTGATCGGGGACGCCGTAACCGGTGTGGGGGTGATCGGGGACGCCGTAACCGGTGTGGAGGTGATCGGGGATGCTGTAACCGGTGAGAGGGTGATCGGGGACGCTGTAACCGGTGAGTGGGTGATTGGGGACGCTGTAACCGGTGTGTGGGTGATCGGGGACGCTGTAACCGGTGTGGAGGTGATCGGGGACGCTGTAACCAGTGTGGGGGTGATCGGGGACACTGTAACCGGTGTGGGGGTGATCGGAAACGCTGTAACCGGTGTGGGGGTGATCGGGGACACTGTAACCGGTGTGAAGGTGATCGGGGACGCTGTAACCGGTGTGGGGGTGATCGGGGACACTGTAACCGGTGTGGGGGTGATCGGGGACACTGTAACCGGTGTGGGGGTGATCGGGGACACTGTAACCGGTGTGGGAGTGATCGGGGACATTGTAACCGGTGTGGGGGTGATAGGGGACGCTGTAACCGGTGTGGAGGTGATCGGGGACGCTGTAACCGGTGTGGAGGTGATCGGGGACACTGTAACCGGTGTGGGGGTGATCGGGGACACTGTAACCGGTGTGGGGGTGATCGGGACACTGTAACCGGTGTGGGGGTGATCGGGGACACTGTAACCGGTGTGGGGGTGATCGGGGACACTGTAACCGGTGTGGGGGTGATCGGGGACACTGTAACAGGTGTGGAGGTGATCGGGGACACTGTAACCCGTGTGGGGGTGATCGGGGACACTGTAACCGGTGTGGGGGTGATCGGGGACACTGTAACCCGTGTGGGGGTGATCGAGGACACTGTAACCGGTGTGGGGGTGATCGGGGACGCTGTAACCAGTGTGGAGGTGATCGGGGACGCTGTAACCGGTGTGGAGGTGATCGGGGACGCTGTAACCGGTGTGGAGGTGATCGGGGACACTGTAACCGGTGTGGGGGTGATCGGGGACACTGTAACCGGTGTGGGGGTGATCGGGGACACTGTAACAGGTGTGAAGGTGATCGGGGACACTGTAACAGGTGTGGAGGTGATCGGGGACACTGTAACCAGTGTGGAGGTGATTGGGGACACTAGATTTGCTTTCCAGCTGCAACATCATAGGAATCACAGAGCTAGACAACTCTCTGTCCTTCAGAACTTGGCTCTCAATAGCCATGCTGTCACAGGCAGAGGTGATAAACAGGGAATGACAGTGATCGGTATGTAGAGGAGAGGAGTACGGATGTATGACAGTGATGGGAACGTACAGGAGAGGAGTGTGGGGGGTATGACAGTGATTGGTATGTACAGGAGAGGAGTACGGAGGTATGACAGTGATGGGTACGTACAGGAGAGGAGTACGGAGGTATGACAGTGATCGGTATGTACAGGAGAGGAGTACGGAGGTATGACAGCGATGGGTATGTACAGGAGAGGAGTGTGGGGGGTATGACAGTGATCGGTATGTACAGGAGAGGAGTACGGAGGTGTGACAGTGATCGGTATGTACAGGAGAGGAGTACGGAGGTGTGACAGTGATCGGTACGTACAGGAGAGGAGTACGGAGGTGTGACAGTGATCGGTACGTACAGGAGAGGAGTACGGAGGTATGACAGTGATAGGTATGTACAGGAGAGGAGTACGGAGGTATGACAGTGATGGGTATTAGAGATGAGCGGATTATTCAAAAATTTGATTCGACTGATTCGGCGAATTCGTGGAAAAAATTTGATTCGAGTCGAATATATTCGCTGCAAATTTAACTTATAAAAGGGTGTTTCTAGGCTTCAGAGAGCCTTTATATTAGTGCAGAACACTGTACCTTTAATTTAAATGCCCTTGGAGTCTGCTGGGGAAGAGAAATAATACTGTCAGTCAGTATGACATGCAGATGAGTGCCGTCGATCTTAGAATCACCGCACACTTCACTCATTTGGGCAGTCATGGGGCCAAAACCAGAGTGTGGAGCCACAGTGTGGCGGTGGAGGCAGCAGCAATGGGAGGCCATACAGCAACCTATGACAAAATGGAACCCACCAGCAGTGTGAGGAGACCTGAAAGTGGCACATGGCAGAGTGTGGCGATGGAGACAGCAGCAATGGGAGACCGTAAAGGGACCCATGACACACTCTGGACCTGGCAGCAGCATGAGGAGGTGGTACAGGGGCCCATGACAGATTACGGGCCTGGCAGCAGCAATGGGAGGCCTGTAATCTGCCAGCACCCTATGACAAAATGGAACCCAGCAGCAGTGTGAGGAGACCTGAAAGTGGCACATGGCAGAGTGTGGCGATGGAGACAGCAGCAATGGGAGGCCGTACAGGGACCCATGACACACTGTGGACCTGGCAGCAGCATGAGGAGGCGGTAAAGAGGGCCCATGGCAGATTAGGGGCCTGGCAGCAGCAATGGGAGGCCCGTAATCTGCCAGCACCCTATGACAAAATGGAACCCACCAGCAGTGTGAGGAGACCTGTAGGTGGCACATGGCAGAGTGTGGCGATGGAGACAGCAGCAATGGGAGGCGGTTCAGGGACCCATGACACACTGTGGACCTGGCAGCAGCATGAGGAGGCGGTACAGGGGCCCATGGCAGATTAGGGGCCTGGCAGCAGCAATGGGAGGCCCGTAATCTGCCAGCACCCTATGACAAAATGGAACCCAGCAGCAGTGTGAGGAGACCTGAAAGTGGCACATGGCAGAGTGTGGCGATGGAGACAGCAGCAATGGGAGGCCGTACAGGGACCCATGACACACTGTGGACCTGACAGCATCATGAGGAGGCGGTACAGGAGCCCATGGCAGATTAGGGGCCTGGCAGCAGCAATGGGAGGCCCGTAATCTGCCAGCACCCTATGACAAAATGGAACCCAGCAGCAGTGTGAGGAGACCTGAAAGTGGCACATGGCAGAGTCTGGCGATGGAGACAGCAGCAATGGGAGGCCGTACAGGGACCCATGACACACTCTGGACCTGGCAGCAGCATGAGGAGGCGGTACAGGGGCCCATGGCAGATTAGGGGCCTGGCAGCAGCAATGGGAGGCCCGTAATCTGCCAGCACCCTATGAAAAAATGGAACCCAGCAGCAGTGTGAGGAGACCTGAAAGTGGCACATGGCAGAGTGTGGCGATGGAGACAGCAGCAATGGGAGGCTGTACAGGGACCCATGACACACTCTGGACCTGGCAGCAGCATGAGGAGGCGGTACAGGGGCCCATGGCAGATTAGGGGCCTGGCAGCAGCAATGGGAGGCCCGTAATCTGCCAGCAACCTATGACAAAATGGAACCCACCAGCAGTGTGAGGAGACCTGAAAGTGGCACATGGCAGAGTCTGGCGATGGAGACAGCAGCAATGGGAGGCCGTACAGGGACCCTTGACACACTCTGGACCTGGCAGCAGCATGAGGAGGCGGTACAGGGGCCCATGGCAGATTAGGGGCCTGGCAGCAGCAATGGGAGGCCCGTAATCTGCCAGCACCCTATGACAAAATGGAACCCACCAGCAGTGTGAGGAGACCTGAAAGTGGCACATGGCAGAGTGTGGCGATGGAGACAGCAGCAATGGGAGGCGGTACAGGGACCCATGACACACTGTGGACCTGGCAGCAGCATGAGGAGGCGGTACAGGGGACCATGACAGATTACGGGCCTGGCAGCAGCATGAGGAGGCGGTACGGGGGCCCATGGCAGATTAGGGGCCTGGCAGCAGCAATGGGAGGCCATACAGCACCCTATGACAAAATGGAACCCAGCAGCAGTGTGAGGAGACCTGAAAGTGGCACATGGCAGAGTGTGGCGATGGAGACAGCAGCAATGGGAGGCCGTACAGGGACCCATGACACACTGTGGACCTGGCAGCAGCATGAGGAGGCGGTACAGGGGCCCATGGCAGATTAGGGGCCTGGCAGCAGCAATGGGAGGCCCGTAATCTGCCAGCACCTTATGACAAAATGGAACCCAGCAGCAGTGTGAGGAGACCTGAAAGTGGCACATGGCAGAGTGTGGCGATGGAGACAGCAGCAATGGGAGGCCGTACAGGGACCCATGACACACTGTGGACCTGGCAGCAGCATGAGGAGGCGGTACAGGGGCCCATGGCAGATTAGGGGCCTGGCAGCAGCAATGGGAGGCCCGTAATCTGCCAGCACCCTATGACAAAATGGAACCCAGCAGCAGTGTGAGGAGACCTGAAAGTGGCACATGGCAGAGTCTGGCGATGGAGACAGCAGCAATGGGAGGCCGTACAGGGACCCATGACACACTCTGGACCTGGCAGCAGCATGAGGAGGCGGTACAGGGGCCCATGGAAGATTAGGGGCCTGGCAGCAGCAATGGGAGGCCCGTAATCTGCCAGCACCATATGACAAAATGGAACCCACCAGCAGTGTGAGGAGACCTGAAAGTGGCACATGGCAGAGTGTGGCGATGGAGACAGCAGCAATGGGAGGCCGTACAGGGACCCATGACACACTGTGGACATGGCAGCAGCATGAGGAGGCGGTACAGGGGCCCATGGCAGATTACGGGCCTGGCAGCAGCAATGGGAGGCCTGTAATCTGCCAGCACCCTGACAAAATGGAACCCAGCAGCAGTGTGAGGAGACCTGAAAGTGGCACATGGCAGAGTGTGGCGATGGAGACAGCAGCAATGGGAGGCGGTACAGGGACCCATGACACACTGTGGACCTGGCAGCAGCATGGGGAGGCGGTAGAGGGGCCCATGGCAGATTACGGGCCTGGCAGTAGCAATGGGAGGCCCGTAATCTGCCAGCACCCTATGACAAAATGGAACCCAGCAGCAGTGTGAGGAGACCTGAAAGTGGCACATGGCAGAGTGTGGCGATGGAGACAGCAGCAATGGGAGGCCGTACAGGGACCCATGACACACTGTGGACCTGGCAGCATCATGAGGAGGCGGTACAGGGGCCCATGGCAGATTAGGGGCCTGGCAGCAGCAATGGGAGGCCCGTAATCTGCCAGCACCCTATGACAAAATGGAACCCAGCAGCAGTGTGAGGAGACCTGAAAGTGGCACATGTTTGGGGCATGATTCATGGCAGATTTAGTCAGTTGTGTCAGGAACTGGTGGTTTGAAATCCAGACTAATCCACGCCTGATTCATTTTCACAAACGTGAGTCTCTCCACACTTTGGGTGGACAGTCGTGTCCTCCGCGGAGTTACAATACCTCCTGCCGCACTAAACACGCGCTCCGATGCCACGCTACTGGCCGGGCATGACAGCCTTTCAAGGGCAAATTCAGCTAGTTGGGGCCAAAGGTCAAGTTTCGTTGCCCAGTAGTCAAGGGGATTGTCTACCTCGGTTGGCAGGGTGCTGTCCAAGTAGGCCCAAGCCTGTTGTTTGAGGTCCTGCTCCAAGTCCACCTAATGCTGCTGCTGCTGCGGCTGGTTAGTAGTTTCCTCACTGCGCTGGTGAAGAAAGCTACTCATCTTCGACTGCAGACTGAGGCAGCCGCTGCTGGTGGAGCTGCCACTGCTCCTACCACCCCACCCCTCCCCTGCTGCCATGGCAGTGGAATGCGAGTGCACAGGGCCCACAGTGTCTGAGGATGGACGTTGGCGCAGAAAGGCAGGGACCAACTGACTACATAGGTGGTTTTTATAGTACGTTATTTTGGCCTCCCTCTCAGCAGGTGTGAAAAAGGCCACCATTTTTGAACGGTAGCGAGGGTCCAACAAGGTGGACAGCCAAAAGTCATCCCTCTGTCTGATGGTTATTATTCGGCTGTCGCTACGCAAGCAACCGAGCATGCTATGGGCCATTTGTGCCAAGGAATGCGAGGGACTCCCTGCCTCCATCTCCACAGCATACTGCCACGGTGCGTCTGGGTCCTCTGTCTCCTCCTCCTCCTCTACCAGATGCTCCTGCTCCTCCACTCCTGTCCGCTGAGTGGAAAAACCACCCATTTCACTCAATAATTCCTGAGCACCAATGTCCTCCTCTACCTCCTCCTCTTCTTCCTGTCCTGCCCCCACAGGGGTCATGTGGCGTTGAGATCTGTGCGCCACGTCTACCGCACCCTGACCAGCCATTGTTAACAGCATTTGTTCCAGGACGTGCAACAGAGGAATGACGTCGTTCATCCCATAGTCCTGCCGACTCACGAATAGCATGGCCTCCTCAAAGGGCCTGAGCAAGCGGCAGGTGTCACGCATGAGCTGCCAATGGCTGACATCTAAGTTACACAGGGGAGTACCTTTATCCGCTTGTAACATCAGGAAATCGGTGATGGCCTTTCGCTGTTCGTAAAGGCGGTCTAACATATGTAGGGTTGAATTCCACCTTGTTGCAACGTCACAGCATGAGGAGTCGGTACGGGGGCCCATGGCAGATTACGGGCCTGGCAGCAGCAATGGGAGGCCCGTAATCTGCCAGCACCCTATGACAAAATGGAACCCACCAGCAGTGTGAGAAGACCTGAAAGTGGCACATGGCAGAGTGTGGCGATAGAGACAGCAGCAATGGGAGGCCGTACAGGGACCCATGACACACTGTGGACATGGCAGCAGCATGAGGAGGCGGTACAGGGGCCCATGGCAGATTAGGGGCCTGGCAGCAGCAATGGGAAGCCCGTAATCTGCCAGCACCCTATGACAAAATGGAACCCAGCAGCAGTGTGAGGAGACCTGAAAGTGGCACATGGCAGAGTGTGGCGATGGAGACAGCAGCAATGGGAGGCCGTACAGGGACCCATGACACACTGTGGACCTGGCAGCAGCATGAGGAGGTGGTACAGGGGCAAATAGCAGATTAGGGGCCTGGCAGCAGCAATGGGAGGCCCGTAATCTGCCAGCACCCTATGACAAAATGGAACCCAGCAGCAGTGTGAGGAGACCTGAAAGTGGCACATGGCAGAGTGTGGCGATGGAGACAGCAGCAATGGGAGGCCGTACAGGGACCCATGACACACTGTGGACCTGGCAGCAGCATGAGGAGGCGGTACAGGGGCCCATGGCAGATTAGGGGCCTGGCAGCAGCAATGGGAGGCCCGTAATCTGCCAGCACCCTATGACAAAATGGAACCCACCAGCAGTGTGAGGAGACCTAAAAGTGGCACATGGCAGAGTCTGGCGATGGAGACAGCAGCAATGGGAGGCCGTACAGGGACCCATGACACACTCTGGACCTGGCAGCAGCATGAAGAGGCGGTACAGGGGCCCATGGCAGATTAGGGGCCTGGCAGCAGCAATGGGAGGCCCGTAATCTGCCAGCACCCTATGACAAAATGAAACCCACCAGCAGTGTGAGGAGACCTGAAAGTGGCACATGGCAGAGTGTGGCGATGGAGACAGCAGCAATGGGAGGCCGTACAGGGACCCATGAGACACTCTGGACCTGGCAGCAGCATGAGGAGGCGGTACGGGGGCAAATGGCAGATTAGGGGCCTGGCAGCAGCAATGGGAGGCCCGTAATCTGCCAGCACCCTATGACAAAATGGAACCCACCAGCAGTGTGAGGAGACCTGAAAGTGGCACATGGCAGAGTGTGGCGATGGAGACAGCAGCAATGGGAGGCGGTACAGGGACCCATGACACACTGTGGACCTGGCAGCAGTATGAGGAGGCGGTACAGGGGCCCATGGCAGATTAGGGGCCTGGCAGCAGCAATGGGAGGCCCGTAATCTGCCAGCACCCTATGACAAAATGTAACCCAGCAGCAGTGTGAGGAGACCTGAAAGTGGCACATGGCAGAGTGTGGCGATGGAGACAGCAGCAATGGGAGGCGGTACAGGGACCCATGACACACTGTGGACCTGGCAGCAGCATGAGGAGGCGGTAGAGGGGCCCATGGCAGATTAGGGGCCTGGCAGCAGCAATGGGAGGCCCGTAATCTGCCAGCACCCTATGACAAAATGGAACCCAGCAGCAGTGTGAGGAGACCTGAAAGTGGCACATGGCAGAGTGTGGCGATGGAGACAGCAGCAATGGGAGGCCGTACAGGGACCCATGACACACTGTGGACCTGGCAGCAGCATGAGGAGGCGGTACAGGGGCCCATGGCAGATTAGGGGCCTGGCAGCAGCAATGGGAGGCCCGTAATCTGCCAGCACCCTATGACAAAATGGAACCCACCAGCAGTGGAGCTGGTGCTCTACTCCGTGGCCGTTTGCCTCCACTGACACTGCTGCGACCCTGCTGCCTCCTGGGCAACCCACCGACTGTTTTGCTCGCTGCCAAGCTGGCACCCTCTTCTCCTGATGATGCGGAAGCAATAGCCTGATGACGACGAGGCTGCCAAGTGCAATCAGCCTCCTCATCATCAATTAGGGTCTCCGCCTCACTACTAGCCCCCTCGGCTGCGTGTGGGTCAGGAGACAGACCTGTCTCTAGACCGGCTACCGAGCCACTCTCCTCGCCAGTACTTCTTCGCCTGGCTGCTGAAAAGGCGGATTTGTCTCCCCCCGTTCCTGACCGCCCTCTGTTAGCTCTTCCTCACTGTACAGTGGGGCTGAGCCCACAGCATGCGATACTTCGCTTGGTGAGGGAACAGCAAAGGACAGGGGCAGGTAGAGGACACGTGATTTCAGTGGGCTTGCTCCCGGGCCATGCCAACTAACGGTTGTGTCTGACGTACCCACCGACCGTTGGCTGTAGGTGTCAGAGGTGACCTGGGAAGAGGAAGACGACCGAGCCAACCAATCGATGACGGCAGGGTTGTTGGTGGAGACACGACCGCTGGATGACACTGGGAGCACTGGCCTCTGGCTGTGACTAGTGCTGCTACGACCCCTTCCTCTGCTGCCACGTCTGCTCGCTCCTGAAACATTGCCTCCTCTGCCACTCCTCTACATGTTGTCTGATATACTCTTTAATTCAACGATTATGTGTCCCTGAGTAACGATTCTGTGTCCCTGAGTAACAGTTATGTGTCCCTGAGTAACAATTCTGTGTCCCTGAGTAACAATTCTGTGTCCCTCAGTAACAATTATGTGTCCCTCAGTAACAATTCTGTGACTGTCCCTGAGTAACAATTCTGTGTCCCTCAGTAACAATTCTGTGTCCCTCAGTAACAATTCTGTGTCTGTCCCTGAGTAATAATTCTGTGTCCCTGAGTAACAGTTCTGTGTCCCTGAGTAACAGTTATGTGTCCCTCAGTAACAATTCTGTGTCCCTCAGTAACAATTCTGTGTCCCTCAGTAACAATTCTGTGTCCCTCAGTAACAATTCTGTGTCTGTCCCTGAGTAACAGTTCTGTGTCCCTGAGTAACAATTCTGTGTCCCTCAGTAACAATTCTGTGTCCCTCAGTAACAATTCTGTGTCCCTCAGTAACAAATCTGTGTCCCTCAGTAACAATTCTGTGTCTGTCCCTGAGTAACAGTTCTGTGTCCCTGAGTAACAGTTCTGTGTCCCTGAGTAACAATTCTGTGTCCCTCAGTAACAATTCTGTGTCTGTCCCTGAGTAACAATTCTGTGTCCCTCAGTAACAATTCTGTGTCCCTCAGTAACAATTCTGTGTCCCTCAGTAACAATTTTGTGTCTGTCCCTGAGTAACAATTCTGTGTCCCTAACAGTTCTGGGTCCCTGAGTAACAGTTCTGTGTCCCTGAGTAACAGTTCTGTGTCCCTCAGTAACAATTCTGTGTCCCTCAGTAACAATTCTGTGTCCCTCAGTAACAATTCTGTGTCTGTCCCTGAGTAACAGTTCTGTGTCCGAGTAACAGTTTTGTGTCCCTGAGTAACAGTTCTGTGTCCCTGTGTATCAGTTCTGTGTCCCTGAGTAACAGTTCTGTGTCCCTGAGTAACAATTCTGTGTCCCTCAGTAACAATTCTGTGTCCCTCAGTAACAATTCTGTGTCCCTCAGTAACAATTCAGTGTCTGTCCCTGAGTAACAGTTCTGTGTCCCTGAGTAACAGTTCTGTGTCCCTCAGTAACAATTCTGTGTCTGTCCCTGAGTAACAATTCTGTGTCCCTCAGTAATGATTCTGTGTCCCTCAGTAACAATTCTGTGTCCCTGAGTAACAATTCTGTGTCCCTCAGTAACAAATCTGTGTCCCTGAGTAACGATTCTGTGTCCCTGAGTAACAATTCTGTGTCCCTGAGTAACAGTTCTGTGTCCCTGAGTAACAGTTCTGTGTCCCTCAGTAACAATTCTGTGTCTGTCCCTGAGTAACAATTCTGTGTCCCTCAGTAACAATTCTGTGTCCCTCAGTAACAATTCTGTGTCCCTCAGTAACAATTCTGTGTCTGTCCCTGAGTAACAGTTCTGTGTCCCTGAGTAACAGTTCTGTATCCCTGAGTAACAGTTCTGTGTCCCTGAGTAACAGTTCTGTGTCCCTGAGTAACAGTTCTGTGTCCCTCAGTAACAATTCTGTGTCCCTCAGTAACAATGCTGTGTCCCTCAGTAACAATTCTGTGTCGTTCCCTGAGTAACAGTTCTGTGTCCCTGAGTAACGATTCTGTGTCCCTGAGTAACAGTTATGTGTCCCTGAGTAACATATCTGTGTCCCTGAGTAACAATTCTGTGTCCCTGAGTAACAATTCTGTGTCCCTGAGTAACAATTCTGTGTCCCTCAGTAACAATTCTGTGTCCCTCAGTAACAATTCTGTGTCTGTCCCTGAGTAACAATTCTGTGTCCCTGAGTAACAGTTCTGTGTCCCTGAGTAACAGTTCTGTGTCCCTGAGTAACAGTTCTGTGTCCCTCAGTAACAATTCTGTGTCCCTCAGTAACAATTCTGTGTCCCTCAGTAACAAATCTGTGTCCCTCAGTAACAATTCTGTGTCTGTCCCTGAGTAACAGTTCTGTGTCCCTGAGTAACAGTTCTGTGTCCCTGAGTAACAGTTCTGTGTCCCTCAGTAACAGTTCTGTGTCTATGAGTAACAGTTCTGTGTCCCTCAGTAACAATTCTGTGTCTGTCCCTGAGTAACAATTCTGTGTCCCTTTGTAACAATTCTGTGTCCCTCAGTAACAATTCTGTGTCCCTCAGTAACAATTTTGTGTCTGTCCCTGAGTAACAATTCTGTGTCCCTAACAGTTCTGTGTCCCTGAGTAACAGTTCTGTGTCCCTGCGTAACAGTTCTGTGTCCCTCAGTAACAATTCTGTGTCCCTCAGTAACAATTCTGTGTCCCTCAGTAACAATTCTGTGTCTGTCCCTGAGTAACAGTTCTGTGTCCCTGAGTAACAGTTTTGTGTCCCTGAGTAACAGTTCTGTGTCCCTGAGTAACAGTTCTGTGTCCCTGAGTAACAGTTCTGTGTCCCTGAGTAACAATTCTGTGTCCCTCAGTAACAATTCTGTGTCCCTCAGTAACAATTCAGTGTCTGTCCCAGAGTAACAGTTCTGTGTCCCTGAGTAACAGTTCTGTGTCCCTGAGTAACAGTTCTGTGTCCCTCAGTAACAATTCTGTGTCTGTCCCTGAGTAACAATTCTGTGTCTGTCCCTGAGTAACAATTCTGTGTCCCTCAGTAATGATTCTGTGTCCCTCAGTAACAATTCTGTGTCCCTGAGTAACAATTCTGTGTCCCTGAGTAACGATTCTGTGTCCCTGAGTAACAATTCTGTGTCCCTGAGTAACAGTTCTGTGTCCCTGAGTAACAGTTCTGTGTCCCTCAGTAACAATTCTGTGTCTGTCCCTGAGTAACAATTCTGTGTCCCTCAGTAACAATTCTGTGTCCCTCAGTAACAAATCTGTGTCCCTCAGTAACAATTCTGTGTCTGTCCCTGAGTAACAGTTCTGTGTCCCTGAGTAACAGTTCTGTATCCCTGAGTAACAGTTCTGTGTCCCTGAGTAACAGTTCTGTGTCCCTGAGTAACAGTTCTGTGTCCCTCAGTAACAATTCTGTGTCCCTCAGTAACAATGCTGTGTCCCTCAGTAACAATTCTGTGTCCCTCAGTAACAATTCTGTGTCTGTCCCTGAGTAACAGTTCTGTGTCCCTGAGTAACAGTTCTGTGTCCCTGAGTAACAGTTCTGTCTCCCTGAGTAACAGTTCTGTGTCCCTGAGTAACAGTTCTGTGTCCCTGAGTAACAATTCTGTGTCCCTAAGTAACGATTTTGTGTCCCTAAAGTATCTGTGGCCCTAACTCTGTCCCTAATACAGAGAGGTCTGTCTCTCTTGAATGACCGGAGGCAAATGGAGAATTGTAAGATGGCCGCAATTTATAGCTCCACCATTACACAGTGCTGGCTGGCTGGCTGCTGATTGGCTAATGCGATCACATGTCATGAATGAATGCATTATGGGTCAACGCGCCTTGTCTGCGCGCCTTCCCAGAGATCCCCGCTCCGTCGCCACACATGTCGCCGCCATTTTAGGAAAAATTTCGATTCGCGCATCCGAAGTCTGCTAATTTTCGGATTTGGCGCGAATCAAATTTTTCCTAATATTCAAAACGAATTCCACTTCGCCAAGTTCGATTCGCTCATCTCTAATGGGTATGTACAGGTGAGGAGTACGGAGGTATGACAGTGATGGGTATGTACAGGAGAGAAGTACGGAGGTATGACAGTGATGGGTATGTACAGGAGAGGAGTACGGAGGTATGACAGTGATGGGTATGTACAGGTGAGGAGTACGGAGGTATGACAGTGATGGGTATGTACAGGTGAGGAGTACGGAGGTATGACAGTGATGGGTATGTACAGGAGAGGAGTACGGAGGTATGACAGTGATGGGTATGTACAGGAGAGGAGTACGGAGGTATGACAGTGATGGGTATGTACAGGAGAGGAGTGTGGAGGTATGACAGTGATGGGTATGTACAGGAGAGGAGTACGGAGGTATGACAGTGATGGGTATGTACAGGAGAGGAGTACGGAGGTATGACAGTGATGGGTATGTACAGGAGAGGAGTACGGAGGTATGACAGTGATGGGTATGTACAGGAGAGGAGTGTGGAGGTATGACAGTGATGGGTATGTACAGGAGAGGAGTACGGAGGTATGACAGTGATGGGTATGTACAGGAGAGGAGTACGGAGGTATGACAGTGATGGGTATGTACAGGAGAGGAGTACGGAGGTATGACAGTGATGGGTATGTACAGGAGAGGAGTATGGAGGTATGACAGTGATGGGTATGTACAGGAGAGGAGTACGGAGGTATGACAGTGATGGGTATGTACAGGAGAGGAGTACGGAGGTATGACAGTGATGGGTATGTACAGGAGAGGAGTACGGAGGTATGACAGTGATGGGTATGTACAGGAGAGGAGTACGGAGGTATGACCGTTCCCAGGGAGGAGTATCTCAGGAAGGGTCTATACTCCACCATAACTCTGGTTCTCGGAGTGTCAGGTCCCAGCGGGTTCTCCTGGTGTCTCTCCTGTTATTCTGTCTCGGACACATCAGAGGAACATGGTGGGAGATCGGCCTGAATGTCCTTCCTAGGAGGGAATACCGGAGCCATTCTGAGGCCCATTTAATGGCCGGCAATGAGGAGGAAACCAACACTGAGAAGTAGATGCTGAGATATATACAGCACGGGGCAACACAGTGGCTGAGTGGTTAGCACTTCCACCTGGCAGTACTCGGGTTGTTGGTTCAAATCCCAACCAAGGCACCACCTGCCTGGAGTTTGCATGTTCTCCCTGTGCCTGCGCGGGTTTCCTCCGGGTACTCCTGTTTCCTCCTACACTACAAAGACATGCTGGGAGATGAGTTCACTCCTGTCTAAGTTGTCCGTAGTATGTGTATGTATGAATGTGAGTTAGGGCTCTTAGATTGTACGCTCCTCGGGGGCGGGGACTGATGGGAATGTACAATATAGATGTAAACTGACGGCGCTATATAAGTACCTGGAATAAATAATAATAATACACCCAGATCATCGATGACAAGGAGGAAGGTTAGGTCACAGATGATTGGTCCATCTATAGCAGGGACAGGAGCCGGGACCAGGAATAGGAGATCCACCTGACTTACCCGTGTGCTCTGACATGAAGAAGATCTCATGCTGGCCCTATGGTGGCCGTGTGTTCAGGATGGAGACCGACAATCACTGGACCTTCTAGAAGCCAATCTAAAATGGCTGACAGGAGAAAAGTGTTCCCGGGACAGGAAGTGAGACAGACAGGAAGTGACTCCGGATAGGAAGTGACTCCAGACAGATTTATACAGAGGCTGCAGTATGGAGAGCAGACACTAGATGGTGCTGGTCCAAAAAAAGCTGAATAGCATAAAACAGGGAAAAACCTGAAAAACAAAAGATGATGGCGGCTCGTAAACTTCTACGATGAATGAAACACAGTTATCACAATGCAGTGCAGTGGAGTAGATATTTGTCCTCCATTTTATTGTAGCCCGCACTGTTCTCCTCTGGCGGCCATTTTCCTTTGGTCTTTTATCTATGTTTGTACATTTATCACATTACAGTGCAGTGGATTAGATCTCCCTCCTCCATTTTTTTGTAGCCCTCCTGTCCCTCCTCCGGCGGCCATTTTCCCTTAGTCTGATATGAATGCTGGCACATTTTGTCCCCTGATATTAGACATTAGCCGGGTGATTGTATACACACAGCGGGCAGATCTCAATCAATGTCACCCACTAGTCTATACTGTCACGGGGTTGGCCAGCCAATTGGCTTGTGTGGTGAATCGTTCTGCCCTTCGCAGGTCCACTCGATTGCGGCGGTAAAGACTGCCTTCTACATCCACAAGATATGATCGAGGAGCAACCCTCTGAACACAGGAACCCAGTCTCCAGCGAGCGGCCCTGTCACCTGGAAGCGGCTTCATACGGATTGGCTCTCCAATGCTTAGTTCAGGTAAGTCTTTAGCAGACACATCGTATGACAGTTTGGCAATCTGTTTCCTCTGCTGCAGTTTTGCCGAGACACCTGTAACCACAGAAGGATCAAGTAATTTGTTGGCTACAGGCAATGAAGTCTTCATTCTCCTAGACATCAAGCGCTGTGCAGGACTACTGTCCATGCCTTCAGATGGGGTGTTCCTCCAATGTAGAATGGCCTTCCATGGATCAGTACCATCAAACTTGGCCTTCTTACAAAGATTCTTCAATATCTTGACAGCCAATTCTGCTTTGCCATTGGCTTGCGGGTTCCTCGGGGATGAGGTAACATGCTCAAATCCCCAATCTGTAGAGAAACGTCTGAATTGCTCACATGCAAATTGAGGTCCATTATCCGAGATGACTCTATCCGGCTGGCCATGCAAACTGTGCTTTACAATGCTTGATGGTAGTATCAGCAGACAGGTCAGGACGTAGCTCAATCTCCCAAAAGTCAGAATAGTGATCAACAATTAGTAGAAAGTCCTGCCCAGCATAATTCAGTAAGTCCATGCTTACAATTTCCAAGGCCGGGTGGGAAGCACATGTGACATCATAGTTCCTTTCTGTTGTGCCTGCGCATATTCATTGCATGCCGAGCAACACCTAACAAAGTCTCTAATCTCGTTCTGCATGTTGGGCCAGTATAGGGTATCACGTGCTTGCCTATAGCATGCTTCTCCACCAATGTGACTGGCATGAATACGAGTTAGCATCTCCCATCTTGAAGATTTAGGAATGATGACCCTTGGCCCCTTGTACAGTATACCATCTTGGATGGCGATTTCATCTCTGAAAGTCCAATATTCTCTCACAAGTAATGGGGCTTCCAACTTGGAATCAGGCCAACCGTTCAGAACAACATATTTAAGAGCCTGCAAACTCTCATCGGTTTCAGTGTGCTGTTTTATCTGAAGCAATCGTTGGTCCGTGACGTATAAATAGTCTGAATGATTAATCTGTGAGAGGACCTCCAGGTCCCGCTGAACATTGCAAACTGTGTGTTGTGCATACTCAGGTGTACCACCTGCTGCTGTAGCTCTGCTAAGAGTGTCACTAATGTACATTTCAGGACCAGGTTTATAGAAAACATTTAGGCAATAGTTTTGTAACGTGACAACATGCTCTGTAGACGTTTGGCTGCACACAAAAGTGGTTTCTGGAAAATAGAAATCAGAGGTTTATGGTGAGTTTCTGCCGTGATCTCGTCACGCCCATAGAGGTAGTGGTGAAAGCGCTGGCAGGCAAACACTATACTCAGACATTCCTCTTCTATTTGTGCGTAGTTTTGTTCGGTAGAGTCAGTGCCCTTGAAGCAAAAGCGATAGGCTGGCCAGCTTGCAATAGACAACACCCAAGTCCAGTTTTGCTTGCATCACTTTGAATAGTTACAGGTTTTGTAACGTCATAGTACTTCAGGACAGGTGTGTCCGTGACCAAGCGTTTGTTGTCCTGCACTGCATTATCATGCTTAGGAAGCCAATGCCAAACAGCGTCCTTGTCCAGAAGCCTTCTCAATGGCTCACAGACCTCTGAGAGGTGTGGTAGGAATTTTGCTAGGTAGATAACAAATACAATGAAGCGCTGCAGGGATTTCACATTTGCTGGCTGCGGCATATCCAGTATGGCTCTGATTTTTTCTGGGTCAGCCTTCAAACCCTCCCAGGTTAGAATGTGTCCATGAAAGCGGACTTCTTTGACCTTGAATTGCAATTTTTCATGCCAAGTCTCAATTTTACCTGCCTACAATGATTCATCAGTTCCAGCAGTTTGCCATCATGATCTTGATCTGCTTCCTCATCTGTGTCCCCACAACCAACCATAAGGATGTCATCAGCTATTGGTTCAATACCACCGAGTCCAGCCAATAGTTCATGTTGTTTACGTTGATACACCTCTGGTGCAACTGATACCCCAAAAGGCAGTTTGCGCCATCTTTTCCTGCCCCACGGAGTCCAGAAGGTTGTCATGTAACTACTTGCATCATCCAACTTACACTGTAAAAATGCATCCCGGGCATCAACAAGCGTGAACAGACGTGCCTTAGGCAGCTTGTACAAAACATCCTCGAGAGTTGGCATGATGTAGTGAGATCGTCTCAGTGCCATATTTAAGAATTTGGGATCTATGCACATTCGTAGCTTATTTGGCTTCCTTACAATCACCATGTTACTTATCCAGCCAGTTGGGTCAGTCACTGGTGCCAAGTGTCCATTGGCCTCATACTGGTCAAGCTGTGCCTTAACTGCCTGTTTTAATGCCACCGGCACATTGTGTGGTGCACATTGGACTGGAGGGACACTCACATCGAGGTGGAAATGAACTTCCCCTGGTACAGATTCTACTGGCCCAGTAAACACATCACTATATTCCTTTATCAGCAGTTGTTTTGTCAAGGGCCCCTTGGATAGATTGTCCATCACATTGCACTCTGCAGGGACGGAGAAACGTCTCAGCCCTAGACGCTCACAGGATGAGCCAGACAACAGTGGCTTTTGGCTGCTTCCACAATTTCACACTCCAGCTTGTGTGTTAGTCCACGTATGGCACATTCTGTCTTGAAGAGCCCTAGAGATTTCATCATCGCACCGGAGTATAACTGTAATCTGGTGTCACTTGGCAGTAGACGTGCTTCTGGTGCTGACACCATTTTGTCTCTTAAGCACATTACATCCCACGTTGTTCCTGAATGGAGGTGACAGGATTGGGGCTTATTATTGACATGTAAAGTGACAAACCATTTCTTTCCTCTGGATTGCACAGCGCCGATCAATTCACTGCTGTCTATAACTTCAGTGGTGTGTGTGGGGGGAGGTAGGTGATCTGTGTGGGGGGAGGTAGGTGATCTGTGTGTGGGGGGAGGTAGGTGATCTGTGTGGGGGAGGTAGGTGATCTGTGTGGGGGAGGTAGGTGATCTGTGTGGGGGGGTAGGTGATCTGTGTGGGGGGGGTAGGTGATCTGTGTGGGGGAGGTAGGCCCATCAATTCACTGCTGTATATAACTTCAGTGGTGTGTGTGTGGGGGGAGGTAGGTGATCTGTGTGGGGGGAGGTAGGCCCATCAATTCACTGCTGTATATAACTTCAGTGGTGTGTGTGGGGGGAGTTAGGTGATCTGTGTGGGGGGGGAGGTAGGTGATCTGTGTGGGGGGGTAGGTGATCTGTGTGGGAGTAGGTAGGTGATCTGTGTGGGGAGGTAGGTGATCTGTGTGTGGGGAGGTAGGTGATCTGTGTGGGGGGAGGTAGATGATCTGTGTGGGGGGAGGTAGATGATCTGTGTGGGGGGAGGTAGGTGATCTGTGTGGGGAGGTAGATGATCGGTGTGGGGGGAGGTAGGTGATCGGTGTGGGGAGGTAGGTGATCTGTGTGGGGGAGGTAGGTGATCTGTGTGGGGGGAGGTAGGTGATCTGTGTGGGGGAGGTAGGTGATCTGTGTGGGGGAGGTAGGTGATCTGTGTGGGGGGAGGTAGGCCCATCACTGCTGTCTATAACTTCAGTGGTGTGTCTCTTCCTCATATGCGGATGTGTTCTCCACGTTGTGTCATTTGCCTATTGATGGCCGTCGTTTACTTGACAAACAAACGTTAGTAAAATGGTTTGTTCTTCCACAAGACTTCCAAGACTCCCCATAAGCTGGACACGGCTCTTTAATTCTTTCATGCACAGTCCCACAGTATCTGCAAGCTGTAGGGTTGGCAGTATTTGTGCTCATCAGGAGGCGTTGCTGCAGTTTGTTCCTGTTGCCATGCTGCATTGCAATGTTTATGCTGTCGGTCTGCTGTCTGTCCTGTTCCATAACTTTCAGACGTCTGTCAGTGAGCTCTGCTGTACGGCACGTCTCAATGGCTGTGTGTAGAGTGAAGTCATGTTCTCTTAGGAGGCGCCTGCGTGTGCTCTCTCGCTAGCTATACCAACAACAATTGTGTCCCTTATCAATTGGTCTCTGAGTGCCATATTCACAAGTTGCTGCCTTTTCTCTCCAGTGTGTAACAAAGTGATCCAAAGATTGTCCCTCTTCTTGTTTGCAGCATCCAAACACATCCCTTTCATAAATGACATTTGTAGCAGGTATGAGATCATCTTCCAGTACATTTACAATGGCTGTAACATTGTGTTGCTGATCTGCTGTGAGGGTCACATTGTGTTTATACACATGCCTGCATTCACTGCCCATGACTCTTCTCAGAGTTGCTGCCGGCACTCCTGCACATTTCTCATTCCAGCCTGTAGCCAGACAATAATCTTCACATTCAGCTCTGAAAGATTCCCAATTGCTGCTCCAATCCCCAGTCATTGTCATCCCCTCTGGGGGAGGTATGCCATTCATGGCAGCCATATTGTCAGGAAGCCTCTGAGCTATCAAATCTCAGACAATCCTCAGTCTCAGGCTGTAGTTCACAAACCTGTGTTTCCCAAAGCTGCTGCGCTCCAAACAAGAGGCTCAGTCCTGATTCCAGTCACTTCTGACACCATGTTTCCTGTACAGGAATGAAGACAACACAAGCTGCTGGTGTGAGGAATCATGTTGTACAACAGAACTGCATCCGGGTCAGCATAGAGCAGCACCGCGCCAACCCCCTAAAACGTTCCACCCTAGGTAAACGCCTTGTTTGCCTCGCAACAAATTCGCCCCTGGGTACAGTGACATGGTAGGGGGAGAGTTCAAATTTGAGTGGGGCAATGATATGGGGGTTGGCAGTGATATGGGGGGGCATTATATATGAGGCACATTGACATGTGGGGGCTTGACATGGGGAGGACAGTGACATATGGTGTTGCCTGACATGAGGAGGACAGTGACATTGGGGGGTCAGTGACATGGGGAGGACAGTGACATTGGGGGGTCAGTGACATGGGGAGGACAATTACAATGACATGGGGAGGACAGTGACATTGGGGGGTCAGTGACATGGGGAGGACAGTGACATGATGGGTCCTAACATGGGGAGGACAGTGACATTGGGGGGTCAGTGACTTGGGGAGGACAATTACAATGACATGGGGAGGATAGTGACATTGGGGGGTCCTGACATGGGGAGGACAATTACAATGACATGGGGAGGACAGTGACATTGGGGGGTCAGTGACATGGGGAGGACAATTACAATGACATGGGGAGGACAGTGACATTGGGGGGTCAGTGACATGGGGAGGACAATTACAATGACATGGGGAGGACAGTGACATTGGGGGGTCAGTGACATGGGGAGGACAATTACAATGACATGGGGAGGACAGTGACATTGGGGGGTCAGTGACATGGGGAGGACAGTGACATGGGGAGGACAATTACAATGACATGGGGAGGACAGTGACATTGGGGGGTCAGTGACATGGGGAGGACAGTGACATTGGGGGGTCCTGACATGGGGAGGACAGTGACATTGGGGGGTCAGTGACATGGGGAGGACAATTACAGTGACATGGGGAGGACAGTGACATTGGGGGGTCAGTGACATGGGGAGGACAATTACAGTGACATGGGGAGGACAGTGACATTGGGAGGTCAGTGACATGGGGAGGACAATTACAGTGACATGGGGAGGACAATTACAATGACATGGGGAGGACAGTGACATGGTGGGTCCTGACATGGGGAGGACAGTGACATTGGGGGGGTCAGTGACATGGGGAGGACAATTACAATGACATGGGGAGGACAGTGACATTGGGGGGTCAGTGACACGGGGAGGACAATTACAATGACATGGGGAGGACAGTGACATTGGGGGGTCAGTGACATGGGGGGGACAATTACAATGACATGGGGAGGACAGTGTGGTTGAGTTGTAGTCTGGATGTCGGTCAGTCTGTGTTGTCAGTTGGGTGTGCCCATGTTTTATGATCAGTTGTGGAGTGTTGCTCGTGTTTTATGATCAGTTGTGGAGTGTTGCTCGTGTTTGCTAGGAGTCTGTGTTTTTGTTTGGGGTGCAGGAAATGTTTCATTTTGTCCTGTAATCAGGTTGAGGTGACGTGTGTCAGGTTGTCAGTCTGTTGTTTCTGTTCTGTTGGATTGGGATCATCCTTGGACTTCTGTAGGTAGATATGGGGGGTGTCAGGCTGCTTGCGGTGTTGCTCTGTAATTCTTGGGTGTCATGGCTGGTGTGTTCAGTCTCCATGCTGTTGTATGTTACATTGTTCATGTATGTCTGTTATCCTGTGAAATATCATTGTTCTATGTGTTGGTTTCTAACTCTTCTCTTTGTTTTCTGTTTTAGGTCCAGGCTTTGTTCTCTGTATACGGCATTGTTGTTGCTATTGGGTGTGCCCTTGCAGATCTTCAATGGTCACATCAACCTGTGACAGGACGTGTACTTATCCATGTGGATAGAGAACTTGGCTGATAATGGTGTATCCAGATCACCTTTCCAGAATTCTGCTCCTGTGACTTCTGGATAATTCATCTCCTTCATCTGTTTTCAGGCATCAATGTCTCACCTTGCAATAGTGTAGCCTACTTCCTCTGGTCAATAGCAGGAATAGACTCACCATTTGTAAACTCGGGCACTGCCCCAGGGCCAGGGGACAGTAGGGGGCCCCATGAGATGCCCCTGGTACCTTTTTCATAGGCTTTTTTGTGTGGGCAAGGACACAGGGGCCCCATGAGTCAACAGTCCACCCCTGGTCAACAGTGAGAAAAAATAAATGAATGGACTATTGTTGTTATAGCAGTATTCAAGCATTCATTTATTGTTTAATGTGGTTTTTTTTTATCTTTTATATGATTTAAAATATATTTTCTAACATTTTTTGAAATCAAATGTTTTTTGTTTCACCAATAAAAGGGCCATGGCCTATTGTATCCTACTATCTAGTCATGTTTTGTATGTATCAACATTGTTATGGCTGATATTTAGATTTATGTTGTGCTTATCCACTTGTTGTCTGCAAGGTTTTACCTCCATGACGACAGCCTTTCTAGCTATTCATTACAGCGCTACTTTAACTGGCCGTTGCAGAGTCATGTAATGTTGTAATAACATTGAATTTGATTACCAATATATATAGAAATATTATTTTTATTATTTATTTACTTTGTATTATTTTGCATCACCACTGTTTATTTTCCATGATAAATTGATTTTAAAGGCTTAAGTTCTTTCAGCTTCATGCATTGTATGCATGCATTACAAAACATGTATGTTGCAGTACACCCATCCCCGCCAACCCCCCCCCACAATATTTACTTGATCCCCATTGATATCAATGAATGGCCACAACAGCCTTGGCTGTCCCTTTTCTCTGCCTTGTCATTGGCTCCCACTGCTGTAAATCACAGGCAGTCATGTAATGAAGTAAGAGGTGGCGTGGCCAAGCCGTGCCCTGTGTGTGAATGGACACATGGACCATCATCTTGCCAATGCACCTGCTTGTGTGTCTCCATAGGAAGTTAAGTATCATTTTTTTTTCTTAGTTTCAAAAGAAAATTAAACTTTCATATAGATTTTTAAAAGACTGGAAATATGTAAAATTAAAAAATACTTTCTACTCCAATAAAATCCTATTTCTTTAGATGAATGTAGGCAATAATGGATCATCCGACATGTCTTTTCTATGTGTTATTAATTGGTTGGGGGGAACAATACAGTCTATAAACTATGTTCTATACAATATATCTGATCATTCTTCAGTCATGATGAACTCTTGTCTTCTTTTTCTCGAGGCTCTAAAATGCCCAAATGATATCTGTATGGAAATTAGAATCTTTTTTTTTTGTTGTGAAAATGTTTTGATTAACTAATTGCCAACAGCAGATAGCCGAATGACGGCTACACTGCGTCCGGCCAGTTCTGGGTGGACATCATATGACGTCCTCCCAGAACGCGCTCTCCTGGGCGCCCCCTGGTCCGCACAACCGGCGATCTCCGTGATCGCTGTGTTCTACGTACACGGCTGATCACGTAATGTGTTAAAAGGCCAATTATGCCTGGATTTCAGCACCTGATCAGCCGTGTCCAATGACACACTGATCACCGGGAAATGCCATTGCAGGTTCTCTTTCCTCACGCTGTCAGAGCACCAGGAAAGTACTGACGAGAACCGGCAGTTGTCAGAGCGGGGATCGGCACCGATCATTAGGCCAGTGATGATCAGTGCCTTGATGATCGGTGCCCAGCAGTGCCACCCACCAGTTACGCCCACCTGTGCCTAGCACTGCACCAATCTGTACACCCACCTGTGTCAGCCACCTGTGCCCAGCAGTGTACCCACCTGTGCCACCCACCTGTGCCCACCAGTGCCACCCACCTGTGCCCACCAGTGCCACCCACCTGTGTCCACCAGTGCCACCCACCTGTGCCCACCAGTGCCAACCACCTGTGTCAGCCACCTGTGCCCAGCAGTGTACCCACCTGTGCCACCCACCTGTGCCCACCAGTGCCACCCACCTGTGCCCACCAGTGCCACCCACCTGTGCCCATCAGTGCAGCCCAGCAGTTGCATCAGTCAGCGCCCAGCAGTGATGCCAGTCAGTGCCACCTATCAGTGCTGTCTATCAGTACCCATTATCAGTGCTGCCTATCTGTGCTACCTCATTAGTGCTGCCTATCAGTGCCATTGAGTGCTGCTTATCAGTGCCCATCACTGCTGCCTATCAGTGCCCATCAGTGCTGTCTATCAGTGCCCAGCAGTGCTGCCTATCAGTGCTGTCTATCAGTGCCGCCGATCAGTGCTGCCTCATCAACGTACATCATTGAAGGAGAAAATTTACCTTTTTTAAAAAATTGTATAATAGAAACAAAGCAATTTTTTTTTTTTATTGTTTGCACTTTCTTTTTTTATATTGCAAAAAGTAAAGTGCCCAGCAGTGCTTAAATACCACCAAAAGAAAGCTCTATTTGTGAGAAAAAGATAACCATTTCATATGGGTACAATGTTGCATGACCGCGCAATTGTCATTCAAAGTGCAACAGCGCTGAAAGCTGAAAATTGGCCGGTAAAGAAGGAGGTACAAGTGCCGGTAGGGAAGGAGGTACAAGTGCCGGTAGGGAAGGAGGTACAAGTGCCCGGTAGGGAAGGAGGTACAAGTGCCCGGTAGGGAAGGAGGTACAAGTGCCCGGTAGGGAAGGAGGTACAAGTGCCCGGTAGGGAAGGAGGTACAAGTGCCCGGTAGGGAAGGAGGTACAAGTGCCGGTAGGGAAGGAGGTATAAGTGCCCGGTAGGGAAGGAGGTACAAGTGCCCGGTAGGGAAGGAGGTACAAGTGCCGGTAGGGAAGGAGGTACAAGTGCCCGGTAGGGAAGGAGGTACAAGTGCCGGTAGGGAAGGAGGTACAAGTGCCGGTAGGGAAGGAGGTACAAGTGCCGGTAGGGAAGGAGGTACAAGTGCCGGTAGGGAAGGAGGTATAAGTGCCGGTAGGGAAGGAGGTATAAGTGCCGGTAGGGAAGGGGTTACAAGTGAATGTGGAAGAAACATATTATTATTATTATTATTATTATTATTATTAATAAATGTCCCCCGTGTAGTACAGGGTCATCCTCTGACGGGTGTAGCGCTGATCTTGTGTGCTGACTCTTGTCATTATCTTTTCATTTAAATTGAACTCATTTTTTTGCAACATTTAAACATGTAACATGTTAGGAACGTTGTGCTCACCCTTCGATGTTGTCCTACAAGATCATCAATTCCATCTGCTATCTGTTATCCTGTGTAATTCTTTATCCCCTCACTGACATGTCCTGTTTTATGTCATGCATTTAGGGTGCAGGCTGCCGTGGCAACCAAACATTGGCTCAAACACCCCTCCCCCCACAACCAGAGAGACACTGACCCCCCCCCCTTCAACCACAAAGAGAGCTTGACATTGAACAACAAGACCCCACCCCTACCCGAGAGAGCCCTCCACTACCACCACTCCCCATACACTGGCAACACCCCTCCCCCCACAACCAGAGAGACACTGACCCCCCCCCTTCAACCACAAAGAGAGCCTGACATTGAACAACAAGACCCCACCCCTACCCGAGAGAGCCCTCCACTACCACCACTCCCCATACACTAAGAACACCCCTCCCCCCACAACCACAGAGACACTGACCCCCCCCTTCAACCACAAAGAGAGCCTGACATTGAACAACAAGACCCCACCCCTACCCGAGAGAGCCCTCCACTACCACCACTCCCCATACACTGGCAACACCCCTCCCCCCACAACCAGAGAGACACTGACCCCCCCCCTTCAACCACAAAGAGAGCCTGACATTGAACAACAAGAACCCACCCCTACCCGAGAGAGCCCTCCACTACCACCACTCCCCATACACTGGCAACACCCCTCCCCCCACAACCAGGGAGACACTGACCCCCCCCCTTCAACCACAAAGAGAGCCTGACATTGAACAACAAGAACCCACCCCTACCCGAGAGAGCCCTCCACTACCACCACTCCCCATACACTGGCAACACCCCTCCCCCCACAACCAGGGAGACACTGACCCCCCCCCCCTTCAACCACAAAGAGAGCCTGACATTGAACAACAAGACCCCACCCCTACCCGAGAGAGCCCTCCACTACCACCACTCCCCATACACTGGGAACACCACTCACCACCCTTGCCACAGAGAAGACACTCACCTTCACGACTCTGGACACCACTGGGAACAAGAGTCATGTTCTGCATACCCAATCAAGCATCTCCCACCTGGTCCCCATGCTGTGTGTGCCCCTTCTTTTGGGTGGTAATGCTAATATGACATGTTGTCATTGACACGGGACAAGCTGACATATTTGTGTTGTAGTGAAATCATGGCCACCGTCTAACCTTCTATGCATGTCAAGCTGTGCACTTGTATGGATGTCACCTTGGAATCTGCAGCTTTGTCTGTGCAGCCACCGCATCACACTTGTCTTTTATAGGATTTCCTCATTGGGATGGAACACGGAATTCTTCATCATCATGTGTGTAAACACAGCCAGCACACGGGTCATGTCATCAAATATCCCCATCAACCAAAAAAAAGGGTTTTACAAATGTTTCTTCTTTGTGTTGTATTTGTGCTAAGTTCGGATGGCCATACATGACACAATTATGTCGCCTCTTTTTCCGTATAGACGGCCCTAGATTGGACATTTGTCTTCCAATGTTTCTATCATCCCCTCCAGTATGTGGTGCAACCATCTTACAGATTGTATGCCAATGACAAGGTTTGCTTCTGTATTCCCTAATAATATGTGTTCTGTATTACATAGCATTGTATCCCATATGGTCACATTTCTACATCAGGTTCATAAAACACGTCCCACCGCATTAACAGCCAATTCAGGTCCAATAACGACATGTTTGTTTACAGAGATGATGTCATGAAGATGAGGTAACACTAGGGGGAAGGCTGCTGATGAGGTCATCATCATACATATGTCTGCAGAAAGCAACACCTTGTCATAAGATCAACAGCTGCCATCTGCTAATTTCACCTCTTCAAAAAAAAGACAAAATGTTTGTATATCAGAATACTTCTCATTGCAATCCCAAGTAAACATTTCTCTTTACCATTGTGTCATTTATAAACTACATTCATGTCACATGCAGGGGCCAAATCACCATTTGGAAACTCGGCCAGTGCCCGAGGGCCCGGGGTCAGTATGGGGTCCCATGAGATGCCCCTGGTACCTTTTTCATAGTCTATTTTGGAGTTTGGCCAAGGACACAATGGCCCCATGGTCCCCTATTGCCCAGGGGCCCCATGAGTTGTCAGTTTGCCCCTGGTAACATAGTACTATATGAAATGAACATTGATGAGACAATGCCACCCACCTTTGTCACCAACCTGTGCCCATCAGTGCCACCCACCAATGCTCATCAGTGCAGCCCAGTAGTTCTGCCACTCCTTGCCCAGCAGTAGCCCCAGTCAGTGACACCAGTCAATGCCGCCTAGCAGTGCCGCCTATCCGCGCCATCTCATTAGTGCTGTCTATGAGTGCCCTTCAGTGCTGACTATCAGTGCCGCCTATCATTGCCCATAAGTGATGCCTATCAGTGCCGCATCATCAACACACATCAGTGAAGGAGAAAAATTACCAGTTTTCACAATGTTTTAATAGAAACATAGAAATGTTTTGGGGGCACTATTATTGATTATAGAGCAAACAGTTAAACACACAGTGGAGAGTACATACCACGAAAAGAAAGTTGTATTTGGGACAAAAAATGATAAAACTTCAGATGGGTACAGTTCTGCATGAACAACCAATTGTAATTGAAAGTGCGACAGCGCATAAAGCTGAAAATTGTCGGGGGCAGGAAGGGGTAGAAGTGTCCTGTAGGCAGGAAGGGAGTAGAAGTGCCCGTTGGGCAGGAAGGGGTAGAAGTGCCCTGTAGGCAGGAAGGGGGTAGAAGTGCCCTGAAGGCAGGAAGGGAGTAGAAGTGCCTTGTAGGCAGGAAGGGGGTAGAAGTGTCCTGTAGGCAGGAAGGGAGTAGAAGTGCCTTGTAGGCAGGAAGGGGTAGAAGTGCCCTGTAGGCAGGAAGGGAGTAGAAGTGCCTTGTAGGCAGGAAGGGGTAGAAGTGCCTTGTAGGCAGGAAGGGGTAGAAGTGCCCTGTAGGCAGGAAGGGGGTAGAAGTGTCCTGTAGGCAGGAAGGGGGTAGAAGTGTCCTGTGGGCAGGAAGGGGTAGAAGTGCCCTGAAGGCAGGAAGGGAGTAGAAGTGCCTTGTAGGCAGGAAGGGGGTAGAAGTGTCCTGTAGGCAGGAAGGGGGTAGAAGTGTCCTGTAGGCAGGAAGGGAGTAGAAGTGCCCTGTAGGCAGGAAGGGGGTAGAAGTGCCCTGTAGGCAGGAAGAGGGTAGAAGTGTCCTGTAGGCAGGAAGGGGGTAGAAGTGTCCTGTAGGCAGGAAGGGGTAGAAGTGCCCTGTAGGCAGGAAGGGGGTAGAAGTGTCCTGTAGGCAGGAAGGGGGTAGAAGTGTCCTGTAGGCAGGAAGGGGGTAGAAGTGTCCTGTAGGCAGGAAGGGGTAGAAGTGCCCTGTAGGCAGGAAGGGGGTAGAAGTGCCCTGTAGGCAGGAAGGGGTAGAAGTGTCCTGTAGGCAGGAAGGGGGTAGAAGTGTCCTGTAGGCAGGAAGGGGGTAGAAGTGTCCTGTAGGCAGGAAGGGGGTAGAAGTGTCCCTGTAGGCAGGAAGGGAGTAGAAGTGCCCTATAGGCAGGAAGGGGGTAGAAGTGCCCTGTAGGCAGGGAGGGGGTAGAAGTGACCTGTAGGCAGGAAGGGGGTAGAAGTGCCCGGTGGGCAGGGAGGGGGTAGAAGTGTCCTGTAGGCACGGAGGGGGTAGAAGTGCCCGGTAGGCAGGAAGGGGGTAGAAGTGTCCTGTAGGCAGGGAGGGGGTAGAAGTGCCCAGTGGGCAGGGAGGGGGTAGAAGTGTCCTGTAGGCACGGAGGGGGTAGAAGTGCCCGGTAGGCAGGAAGGGGGTAGAAGTGTCCTGTAGGCAGGGAGGGGGTAGAAGTGTCTGGTAGACAGGAAGGGGGTAGAAGTGCCTTGTAGGCAGGAAGGGGGTAGAAGTGCCCGGTAGGCAGGAAGGGGGTAGAAGCTGAAAATTGTCGGGGGCAGGAGGGGGGTAGAAGTGTCCGGTGGGCAGGAAAGGGATAGAAGTGTCCTGTAGGCAGGAAGGGAGTAGAAGTGCCCGGTGGGCAGGAAGGGGGTAGAAGTGTCCTGTAGGAAGGAAGGGGGTAGAAGTGTCCTGTGGGCAGGAAGGGGTAGAAGTGCCCTGAAGGCAGGAAGGGAGTAGAAGTGCCCTGTAGGCAGGAAGGGGGTAGAAGTGTCCTGTAGGCAGGAAGGGGGTAGAAGTGTCCTGTAGGCAGGAAGGGAGTAGAAGTGTCCTGTAGGCAGGAAGGGGGTAGAAGTGTCCTGTAGGCAGGAAGGGGGTAGAAGTGCCCTGTAGGCAGGAAGGGGGTAGAAGTGCCCGGTAGGCGGGAAGGGGGTAGAAGTGCCCAGTAGGCAGGAAGGGGGTAGAAGTGCCCTGTAGGCGGGAAGGGGGTAGAAGTGCCCTGTAGGCAGGAAGGGGGTAGAAGTGCCCTGTAGGCAGGAAGGGGGTAGAAGTGCCCTGTAGGCGGGAAGGGGGTAGAAGTGCCCTGTAGGCGGGAAGGGGGTAGAAGTGCCCTGCAGGCAGGAAGGGGGTAGAAGTGCCCGGTGGGCAGGAAGGGGGTAGAAGTGCCCTGTAGGCAGGAAGGGGGTAGAAGTGCCCTGTAGGCGGGAAGGGGGTAGAAGTGCCCTGCAGGCAGGAAGGGGGTAGAAATGCCCGGTAGTTAGGAAGGGGGTAGAAGTGCCCGGTAGTTAGGAAGGGGGTAGAAGCGCCCTGTAGGCAGGAAGGGGGTAGAAGCGCCCGGTAGGCAGGAAGGGGGTAGAAGCGCCCGGTAGGCAGGAAGGGGGTAGAAGCGTCCTGTAGGCAGGAAGGGGGTAGAAGCGTCCTGTAGGCAGGAAGGGGGTAGAAGTGCCCGGTAGGCAGGAAGGGGGTAGAAGTGCCCGGTAGGCAGGAAGGGGGTAGAAGTGCCCGGTAAGCGAGGGGTTAATGGAATTAGGTATCCATTCAATGTATCCTCTGATAATCATAGAGGCCATGAAATAATGTATCACTTTAATTCATGATACTGCAGAATGTGAAATTGTAGCCACTGAAATATCGGGGTGCCAATTGTGACCCCTAAATTGCTGTAACACGACCTACCAACCACAGACATCCACAACAAAACTACCACAAACAATTATTGACAGACTTCCGCCCCTTCTGCCATAAACAGCACCCCTACCAAAGTAACACCATCAAGTGACAGAACTGCAACTGCACTGACATCCGTGTACCCATATGAATGGCGTAGCGTGCAAAGGTTATATATTGTGTACATGTGCCCCCCTTGTCATTTCCCCCCAGCAAGATCAGTCCCCCATGTAGATGTGCCCCCCTTGTCATTTCCCCCCAGCAAGATCAGTCCCCCGTGAAGATGTGCCCCCCTTGTCACTCCCTCCAGCAAGATCAGTCCCCCGTGAAGATCTGCCCCCCTTGTCATTCCCCCCCAGCAAGATCAGTCCCCCATGAAGATCTGCACCCCTTGTCATTACCCCCCCCTCACCCAAGGATCAGTACCCCGTGAAGATCTGCCCCCCATTGACGCAAACATCCCCCCCTAGCAATAAGCTCAGTCTCCCTTGCTGCAAATCCCCATCCCCATGTGACTGGCACCCACGTGTAACTGCACCACCAAAACATGTTATGGCCCCCCAATATCACTGATCCCCCCACATGTGACTGTACTTCCATGTCAACCCCCAAGCAGCTTGGCGACATCAGGATCGTCAGCAGCAGTGATCCGAGGGATGTGACTCCTGTAATATCGGGATCGTCAGCAGCAGTGATCCGAGGGATGCGACTCCTGTAACATCGGGATCGTCAGCAGCAGTGATCCGAGGGATGTGACTCCTGTAATATCGGGATCGTCAGCAGCAGTGATCCGAGGGATATGACTCCTGTAATATCGGGATCGTCAGCAGCAGTGATCTGAGGGACGTGACTCCTGTAATATCGGGATCGCCAGCAGCAGTGATCCGAGGGATGTGACTCCTGTAATATCGGGATCGCCAGCAGCAGTGATCCGAGGGATGTGACTCCTGTAATATCGGGATCGTCAGCAGCAGTGATCCGAGGGATGTGACTCCTGTAACATCGGGATAGTCAGCAGCAGTGATCCGAGGGATGTGACTCCTGTAACATCGGGATAGTCAGCAGCAGTGATCCGAGGGATGTGACTCCTGTAACATCGGGATCGTCAGCAGCAGTGATCCGAGGGATGTGACTCCTGTAACATCAGGATCGTCAGCAGCAGTGATCCGAGGGATGTGACTCCTGTAATATCGGGATCGTCAGCAGCAGTGATCCGAGGGATGTGACTCCTGTAATATCGGGATCGTCAGCAGCAGTGATCCGAGGGACGTGACTCCTGCAATATCGGGATCGCCAGCAGCAGTGATCCGAGGGATGTGACTCCTGTAACATCGGGATAGTCAGCAGCAGTGATCCGAGGGATGTGACTCCTGTAACATCAGGATCGTCAGCAGCAGTGATCCGAGGGATGTGACTCCTGTAATATCAGGATCGTCAGCAGCAGTGATCCGAGGGATGTGACTCCTGTAATATCAGGATCGTCAGCAGCAGTGATCCGAGGGATGTGACTCCTGTAATTGCAATCCAGCATGAAAGGAGTTAACACTTTCTCAGAGCGAGATCGCTGATCGTCTGCTTATGCCTGAAACTGGCACATGCGCAGATACATCAAGGGGGGCAGATCCTCAGCTTCCATATCAGACTAAGGGAAAATGGCCGCTGGAGGAGGGACAGGCGGGCTACAACAAAATGGAGGAGGGAGATCTAACCCACTGCACTGTAATGTGATAACTGTGTTTCATTGATAATAGACCAGGAAAAAATTGCCACCAAAGGAGGTACAGGTGGTCTACAAGAAAATGTAGGAGGGAGATCTAATCCACTGCACTGTAATGTGATAAATGAGATATAAATGAAATTAGACCAAGGGAAAATGGCCACCAAATAAAGGACAGACAGGCTACAACATAATGGCGCCCGATTAGTCTATTAAGGATTATAATGGTATATATAGGCAGCTGTACGTCCGATGGCCAACTCCTGAGGAAGTCACGTGATGTGATGTAACATGTAGAGTGGGACAATGACGTCAAGCTGTTAAATGAGAAGATTACGAGCCGCCATCATCTTTTGCTTTTCAGGTTTTTTCCCTGTTGTTTTATTCTATTCAGCTTTTTTTGTACCAGCACCATCTAGTGTCTGCTCTCCATACTGCAGCCTCTGTATAAATCTGTCTGCAGTCACTTCCTGACTGGTGTCACTTCCTGTCTGTCACTTCCTGTCCCGAGAACACTTTCTTCCTCTCAGCCATTTTAGATCAGCTTCAAGAAGGTCCAACAGAATCGGTCTCCATCCTGAACACACGGCCACCATAGGGCCAGCATGGGATCTTCTCCATGTCAGAGCACACGGGTAAGTCAGGTGGATCTCCTATTCCTGGTCCCGGCTCCTGTCCCTGCTATAGACGGACCAATCATCTGTGACTGAACCTTCCTCCTCGTCATCGATGATCTGGGTGTATTATTATTATTTATTCCAGGTACTTATATAGCGCCGTCAGTTTACATCTATATTGTACATTCCCATCAGTCCCCGCCCCCGAGGAGCGTACAATCTAGGGGCCCTAACTCACATTCATACATACACATACTAGGGACAACATAGGAGACAATTCACTTCCCAGCATGTCTTTGTAGTGTGGGAGGAAACTATAGTACTTGGAGAAAACCCACAAAGGCACAGGGAGAACATGCAAACTCCAGGCAGGTGGTGCCATGGTTGGGATTTGAACCAACAACCCGAGTACTGCCAGGAGGAAGTGCTAACCACTCAGCCACTGTGCTGCCCCGTGCTGTATATATCTCAGCATGTACTCCTCAGTGTTGGTTTCCTCCTCATTGCCGGCCATTAAATGGGCCTCAGAATGGCTCCGGTATTCCCTCCTAGGAAGGACATTCAGGCCGATCTCCCACCATGTTCCTCTGATGTGTCCGAGACAGAATAACAGGAGAGACACCAGGAGAACCCGCTGGGACCTGACACTCCGAGAACCAGAGTTATGGTGGAGTATAGACCCTTCCTGAGATACTCCTCCCTGGGAACGTCATACCTCCGTACTCCTCTCCTGTACATACCGATCACTGTCATACCTCCGTACTCCTCTCTTGTACATACCCATCACTGTCATACCTCCGTACTCCTCTCCTGTACATACCCATCACTGTCATACCTCCGTACTCCTCTCCTGTACATACCCATCACTGTCACACCTCCGTACTCCTCTCCTGTACATACCTATCACTGTCACACCTCCGTACTCCTCTCCTGTACGTACCGATCACTGTCACACCTCCGTACTCCTCTCCTGTACGTACCCATCACTGTCACACCTCCGTACTCCTCTCCTGTACGTACCCATCACTGTCATACCTCCGTACTCCTCTCCTGTACATACCCATCACTGTCATACCTCCGTACTCCTCTCCTGTACATACCCATCACTGTCATACCTCCGTACTCCTCTCCTGTACATACCCATCACTGTCATACCTCCGTACTCCTCTCCTGTACATACCCATCACTGTCATACCTCCGTACTCCTCTCCTGTACGTACCCATCACTGTCATACCTCCGTACTCCTCTTCTGTACGTACCCATCACTGTCATACCCCCCACACTCCTCTCCTGTACGTACCCATCACTGTCATACCTCCGTACTCCTCTCCTGTACGTACCCATCACTGTCATACCTCCGTACTCCTCTCCTGTACATACCCATCACTGTCATACCTCCGTACTCCTCTCCTGTACATACCCATCACTGTCATACCTCCGTACTCCTCTCCTGTACATACCCATCACTGTCTTACCTCCACACTCCTCTCCTGTACATACCGATCACTGTCATACCTCCGTACTCCTCTCCTGTACATACCGATCACTGTCATACCTCCACACTCCTCTCCTGTACATACCGATCACTGTCATACCCCCCCACACTCCTCTCCTGTACATACCGATCACTGTCATACCTCCGTACTCCTTTCCTGTACATACTACTCACCATCGTATCATCTGCAACTCCTCTCTTACATTTACTACCTGCAGTTATGCTCTTCTTCTTAAATTGGGGAATAACTCGATGACTTACATACTTTTCAGACCTTGTGAAATATTCTTGGCTGTTTTGATAATAATACACTTTAATTTGTATTTCATGATAAATCCTGCCTCATCTCTGCCTCTCTACCTGCAGCCTAACAATGAGGTGTGCATGCAGCCACTGATCTATTTCTGGCTTTTGTCTCTCAGACATTCTAATGTTCATTTCTCCAAACGTCCTCCAGGACAGCCTTCCTGAGACAGAGCTCCTCCCTCTGGGACAGGAAACACGTAAGCACAGTACTATAAAAGGCGGACCACCAGGCCTCCCTCCTGAGTTTTTAGTGTTTCCTCTGCAAGGATGGGTGCAGTCATCAAGGAACTGATTATCGAAGCCCTGGGCCCTAGAGGTTGCTGGTGGCTCCTGGTCTGTCTTACTTCCTCCTGCCCGATGTGATCCTTTCAGGGGAAGTGGGGCTGCGCTCCTGATATTTTTCCATGCCTCAGTGGATGATGACCATCGGGTGTGTCCTGGGGGATCCAGGACATTTGATGCCTGTCATTCTCCTTCCGGGGGGGGCTCCAGCATCCGATGCACAGTGGGGCAGAGTGACTGCCAATCTGGCGTGCGAGTAGCTGCAACTTCTGGGTGCTGTCCAGGTACCAGAAGTTCCTGCTGCGGTGATGTCGTCAACGGGCGCCTGAGACTCGTGGTTCCAGTCTCCATAGCAGCACTAGCATCTGGTTAGGCAGCCAGTCTGGTGTACAGACCCAGCAGAGCCTGTGGCGCCACCACAAGAGGGATGGATGGAAGGCACTGACAGTACTCAGGCATATCCTGGTCATTCAGGCACTGGCTCCTCTAAGGTAAGCTTGGGGACTCTGATCCCTCTTACTGACCCTGGTGGGCACACTTCCTTTTCTTGCTCCCCCAGCACAGTGGTTTTGTATGAGGGGCCCTGGGCTGATTATTTTCTGTACTGTTTTTTTTCTTGCTTATTGTAGGTTAAAGTCCAGGACAAGGTGCAGAGTCAGACCCCCAAGAAGAATTGTGCAGTTTGTGCAGCTAAATTGGGTTCAGCATGGGAAAAACCCTTATGCCGCAATTGTGTGGCTAGCCTAATTAAGGATAAGTCATTTACAGCCTGCCATAAAGTGCTCACCTCCATTAAGGATGACATGTTGTCTACATTTCAATCCTTTAGATCCCTATTGGAAAAATGCAGCCACCACTGGATCCTTGGACCCAATCAGTGGGTTTGGAGGTAGCAGATGCATTAAAAGGGGAGGAGGACCCGGAGGAGGATCCTAGGTCCTGGGTAGATTCAGGCTCATAAGAGGAGGACGGTGATGTTTGCTCCTCCAGAGGTTCCAGGAACAAATTGCCCCTGGAAGATGTGGACAACCTCCTTAAAGCTATCTACGAAACCTTAGAGATCGAGGAGGAGGATGTTTGCCTATCTAAGCATGACCTCATGTATCAAGGTTTGTATGCTAGAAAGACTAGTGTCTTTCCAGTTTATAGTTCCCTGGTTGATACCATTAGGCAGGAATGGGAAAGCCCTGAGAGGAAACCCTTTTTCTCAAGTAATCTTAATAGGAGGTTTCCATTTGAGGATAACGGGTCCCAGCAATGCGACAAGGTTCAGAAATTAGACACCCCCTTATCTAAAGTCTCTAAAAGGACAGACTTAACATTTGAAGATTTGGGGGCTCTGAAAGACCCTATGGATAAGAGGGATGAAGTCTTAATCCGTAGGGCCTGGAATTCCACTTCCATCAGCTTTAGGCCAGCTTTCTCGGCTACCTGTGTCACCAGATATCTGGAATGCTGGCTTACACAGTCACTTCTCTCGGCAGGAACCTCCAGGCAGCAAATCCTGAAATAATTTCCTTTGCTGTTTAAAGCAGTTGGTTTCCTTGTGGATGCCTCGGCCAAGTCAGTTAAGCTAGCGGCTTGAACCTCTGCCCTAGTGAATTCAGCTAAAAGGGCATTTTGGTTAAAAACCTGGGCAGGGAACTCAGCATTCAAACTGCACCTTTGTGCCTTACCCTTTATTGGCAATAATCTTTTTGGTCCAGGTCTTGAGGAGGTTCTGGAATGTACAGCCCATAACAAGAGGACATTCCCAGAGAGTAGGAAAAGGTCCAAAATGACTCCAGATCGTTGTGCAGGTCTGATCTGCAACTACAGGAAACGTTTGGTTGACGTTATTGCTGCCAAAGGAGGGTCAACCAGTTATTAAGTCCAAAGGTACACATACTTTTTCCTCCCTGCACTGTGAATGTTTACATGTTATGTGCAATCAAACCATGGCAACATCTAATGTTTGTGTAGTATTATGTTCAGCAGACTGTGTTCTTCTATTGTTGTGATTTAGATGACGTTCAGAGCACATTTTATGCCCAATTCATGCAAAACTCCACGTATTCCCAAGGGGTTCACATACTTTTTCTTGCAACTGTAAAATGTCACAATATAGGTGCTGCCAGGGTGCCCAAATCTGTTATATTTCCCTCCCAAATATAGTACATTTCAGCCCCTCAAATAAAGTGCATTCCAGTCCCAATTTCATTAGCCAGTTTCCCCCAATTCCCTTAGCACATTGTAATTTAATTAATAAAGCTCAGCTCCCATTTCAGTAGTTGTTTCCCCCCTGTCAGGATGACCTTCCCCCCTTGCTGCCTCTCGTCCTGACGCGGCTTTTTGAAGCCGAACCACGCAGGACAAGAGGTGTGGCTCCTCTCACCTCCGCCACTATCTTCTCCCCATCCTGCGAGGCATTAGGGGAAAAGATAGTGAGGTTCACACCTGTCTGCGGAGAGGTTCTGGACCGCGGTGTCAGAATGATGCCGCACGGTCCCGACATCTGCACTGCATGCACAGGGAGTTCCCGCTCTTGCGGATGCCACCGGACAAAGGCTGCGCTCCGTGTCCAGGGGGGCGTGCCTCTTTGCCGAGCAACGAGGCTCACTGCCCACGGCCCGCCCGCCATTGCCAGGACGACCAAGAAGCATCCTGCATCGGTTTAAGAGACCGATGACAGGCTCTTCCCGGTCATCCATTTCACTGCCAAGCCACCGAGGGATCCCAGATAAGACGGGACTCTTGTGTCCACTCTGCATACACCCCCCCAACGGATAAGGGGAGCTGCCGCTCTGCACACCCCAAAGCTAAGGGGGAGAATTATGCCAGCTGCCCACCGCAAGCCCCAGAGAAGGGGGAGACCTCCACAAGCTGCCACTCTGCAAGCCCCAAGGATAGGGGGAGAACTACACCAGCTGCCTTCTGCAGGCATCTAGGACTCGGGGGGATTATTACCATGGACTATGCCACGCATACTCCGGTTTCAGGGCAAGTACTTGATGTCATACTGCCTTGCTCCCCTGTGGACCCGGGCACCCCTGTCTGATCTGTGAGTGAATGCCCCCCTGTTTTCCCTGAACTGTTCTTGTACTCCCTCTCCACCTCCCTGTTTGGATTACAAACTGCTGTAGAGATTTTAACTTTGCCCCTGGGGCTGGACTACAATTATTTTTGGTCCTCTTCTTGCTATTTCCCATACTGGGCACTGCCACCCCCTTGCAATCCCCCATTGAGTGACTGCCATTTGTAATAATAAAGCTTTGTGTGTTTGCCATCTGCCTTGCGTGTTCTGTCCTGCCTACCCTCCGTCACAATATACCTTCCTGTTTCCTCTGCATATTACAGTGTCATGCCACCACTTATGTATGGGGCACTGTTAAACTGCATCTACCCCAGTCCATCCGTATCTTACCGAAACTTAGAGTGGTCTGGGGCTTCCTAACTTTGCTAAATATTTCCAAGCTGCACATCTTGCTCAACTCCCTAAATATCATGCAGTAAAAGTGACCCCCTCCTATGGGTCACTATAGAGTCAGTAGATTGTATCCCCTCATCAGTTGCAAATTTACTATGGCTACACCCAAGAGATCGTCGCTCACTCCAACACCCAATTACTCAACACTACCCATCTATCTGGGACAGTCTAAAGTTCTGATACACCTTACAGTCACCCCATAACCCACTCATGGCATACCTCCTCCATCCAGGCTTTTATCCGGCATGGATGCCTCCATCTTCTTTTCATGCTTGTCCTAGAGCTAGTCTAGTTCAACACCAGACTCCTTTATACCCTTCCAAACCCTATGTGACTCCAACAAAATCTCTACCTCTGAAATTTGTAGATATCTTCAGATCAAACACTTGTATTGCTCCCACTTACACATGAACACCTCTCTCCCAGACATGACTAGGTTTGGACACATATGTAAATGTGACCCCCATGCCAGACTTTTGATTTCCACCTTATATGCACAGTTACCAGCTCCACCACCTTACACTTCCTTACCATATACATCCAAGTGGTAATGGGATTTAAATCTTCATTTGAAAGCGATTGGGCAGACATATGGTCTGCTGCAAAATCCTCCTCCCAAAATATAGTTGCTATGGAGACTAACCACAGCACTCTCATGCACTGGTACCTGGTCCCTGCCCGGATCGCTAAATCCATCCCTAATCCCTGACTTGTTTATGTGACTGCTCTGAAGCAGGTATCCACATTTGGTGGACCTGCCCGGTTGTTCTAACGTATTGGTGCAAAATATTCCATATGCCTACAGTTCTTTATGAAGAAGTTACAGTATATATATCCATCCGGCCACTGCCTCATTTAATAACAAGCCCCAAGAAGTATAACTTATGGTGTGTCTCCAAGCTATGGATGGAAGGAAAGGGATCACCCCACCGGCAAGTGAGAAGAGGGGAGCATGAGTCAGAGCGATTCCAGTGTCAGCCAATACAAGTAACGGGATGGATGCAGTGTGACCAAGCCCTAGTGGGCGGGGTGAAATGCATCAGAGGGCGTGGCTAGAATGGCAGCTGAGGCCATTCCTCAACACTGGACTTGGTCGGTTGACCAGCGTCCATTCCTTTACTTGCATAATGCCCAAGAAGTGACACACTGGCAATTCAAACTACTCCTGTAGGTCACCACCACGGCTTAGCAAACCATAGCGAAGGCCTGGAAATCCCCCCACCTCAATACCACTGAAACTAAGAATAGTGTCACTCGAGCCACGATACATGTCAAAGTAGAAGCCGTCCTATTAGACAGAGTGCATAAAAATGAACAACTATGGCAACTATGGGTTGACCATTTCCTACCCTCAAACTCTGATGAAACCTTACTCTCTTTGTAGTCCTGAGTCCATTAGGTAACCCACTACTCAGTTGCTGCTCTATACAGGCACACACCCTCCCCCCTGGGGACCTCCTCTCCTCCCCCCTTATCTGTACCCCTTTCTTCACTACTCTTGCTCTTATCTCTCCATTGCTCTCTTCCTTTTCACCTTTCCTCTCATTAGCTCTTTATCCCTTATGGGGGTTTTCCCAATTGGGGAACCTACACTATCAGTTTGAATTTTCAGTGAGGCGGACAGGTCACCCACTCGTCTGTCACTGATATCTGCATACTGGTTGAAGTACTAAATCTATACTCCCACTGTGAGAGTACCAGAAATGATATTATAGAGTATATAACATGTTTCAGTCTCTACATTCACTCCTCTCTTGATACTATAGCACTGTTATCTCTTGCTGATGTTAAAGCAGAGCTCCACCCAAAAGGGGAAGTCCTGCTTCAACTAGTTGCCGACCGCAGGTAGCCAAATGACGACTGCACTGCGGCAGGCCAGTTCTGGGAGGCTGTCATATGACGTCCTCCCAGAATGCGCTCTCCTGCATGCCCCTGGGGGCGCACACCTGGCGATCTCCGTGATTGTTGTGTTCTATGACACGCTGGTCATCGAGAAATGCAATTGCCGGTTCTAGACTGCACTTTCCTCACGCTGTCAGAGCATGAGGAAAGTACTGCCGGCAGTTGTCAGAGGAGGGATCATCAGTGCCCTGAGGATCGGTGCCCATCAGTGCCACCCACCAGTTCCACCCACCTTTGCCCATCAGTGCCACCCACCTTTGCCCAGCAGTGTCACCAGTCAGTGCCCAGCAGTGCTGCCTATCAGTGACTATCAGTACCCATCATCAGTGCCGCCTAACAGTGCCAGCTCATCAGTGCTGCCTCATCCAATAAGATAAAATGAGCGCTGGATAAACACAGAAATGGAGCAGCTGGCATGAAAGGTAAGAACCTCAAAACCCTCTAATCAATAATAAATAAAACACATGCAGCGCTAAAGGTATGAAAAAAATGTAAAATCATAAATATCATGAATGAAATGTATCTAGATACAATGGATAATATAAAAGTGACCAACTATGATCTCCATATCAGTTATAGTGACATAAATAAATACACGCACTGAGGCGTATGGTGGAGTATAGATGTGATAAACGTCCCAAGTTGGCGTTTCAAAGTGCATACGTGAAATATAAAAACGGTTAGTCTCTAATCCGTGTAATCAGTGCTGCCTATCAGTGCCCATCAGTGCTGCCTATCAGTGCCCATCAGTGCCGCCTCATCAACGCACATCAGTGAAGGAGAAAAATTACCTTCAATTTGCAATATTTTATAATAGAAACAAAGAACTTTTTTTTTCAAATGTTTTGCTATTTTTTTGTTTATAGCGCTAAAAATAAAACAGCCATCGGGGAGTAAATACCACCAAAAGAAAGCTCTATTTGTGTGACAAAAATGATAAAAATTTCACACGAGTACAATGTTGCATGACCGCGCAATTGTCATTTAGTGTGGCAACGCTGAAAATTGGCCTGGTAAGGAAGGGGGTATAAGTGCCTGGTCGGCAAGTGGTTAAGGACCCAACTGGCACCTTTTTGGGGGGGTAACCAAAATTGACAGGTACCCGCTCCCACTTCTGTAAGTGGCTTCCAGTTTGGGGAGCTCATTTAGAAGAAGCCGTCAGCTAGAATCAAACTCACTACTCTACAGTATGGTGAAGACCAAGGAGGCCTAGCAATACCAAATGTTAGACTTTATATTATAGCTGCCCAACTTCAACATCTTACCAGGTGGGACTTAGTAGACACATTAGATCCCATCCATTGATTGTTACTTCCATCAGATACAGATTTCACATCACTCTCACACTTGTTAATGGGCTTCAGATGGCACCAGTGGGAAAGGCATGATCTCTCATATATTTATTCCAGTCTTTTGACTCTTACTGAAGACTTATAGAAAGAAATGGGAAACAGAGAAAATAATAGAGAGTGGTGGGAGGTGATTGTGACCTCCATACCTCTCATCTCTCTGTCCTCTTCACAGAAACTCAGTCATTTCTTTTGCATAGAGCTTTCAGGACTCCAGCTCAATTGTTCAGCTAGGACAAGAGGGATTTCCCCTTATGACCCCAATTGTAGCGGTGTTGTCGGGGATTTGATACACATTTTGGAGATGTCCAAAATTATTCAAAAAGTGGAACGATATGACCAGTATTGTAATGTTGGTGTTCAATATTCCTCGGGTGTGCCTCTTGGTCTCAATAGAGGAGGAATTATTTACACCTCCTCCTATTACAAGTCATAGAGCAATAGTGAGGCTGCTGTTTATTGACCATAAAAAATATCCCGATCTTGGCTATCATCTCAAACTCCCAGCAGACGCCAGTGAATTGAGCAGGTGATCTCCACATCAACATGTGAAAAAACGAACGTATCAACATTGTTATTCCCCCAAGAAATGTATGTCTCTCTAGCAGAACTGGCTGGATACTCCTTGCTCTCTCTTAGTTAGTTCTTCATAGGCTTTTAAAATCTTAGCTCTTTTAGCCCCATAGAAGGAGAACGGCCAGTTGTATCCTACTGAATGGTGACTACATTGAAGACTGATACTTGGGGAATGATCCTGTAGACACAGGCCTCATTGAATGGTGTCCGCTATCTATGTACAGTTGTGTTCAAAATAATAGCAGTCAGACATCACTAACCGGATCAATCACTGTTTTTGGTAGAAATGATATTTCTACATGGCAAATAATTTCCTAGCAGGTGTAGTAGAGTCATAGAAATCCAACAGACCCAACAGTCATGACATGCATGCTGCTGATTCTGTGTCATTGAATCACTCATTGAAAGGGGCGTGTTCAAAATAATAGCAGTGTGGAGTTCTATTAGTGAGGTCATTCATTCTTTGAGAAACAGGTGGCAATTATTGCCCTTATTTAAGGAAGGAAGGCAGCAAATGTTGGACATGCTGGTTACAGTGCATTTCTCTCTGAAATTCTGAGGAAAATGGGTTGTTCCAGACATTGTTCAGAAGAACGGCGTACCTTAATTAAAAAGTTGATTGGAGAAGGGAAAACATATAAAGAAGTGCAGAAAATGATCGGCTGCTCAGCTAAAATTATTGCAAATGCTTTAAAATGGCAACCAAAACCTGAAAGACGTGGAAGAAAGCAAAAAACTACCATTGGAATGGATAGAAGAATAGCCAAAATGGCGCGGACTCAGCCAACAATCAGCTCCAGGAAGATGAAAGAAGGTGTGACGTTCCCTGTGAGGACTGTTACAATTAGAAGACGCCGATGTGAAGCCAAGCTATATGCAAGAAGTCCCCGCAAAGTCCCACTGTTGGAGAAAAGACGTGCTGAAGAGGTTACAATCTGCCAAAGAGCACATTGACCGGCCTAAAGAGAAATGGCGCAACATTTTGTGGACTGATGAAAGTAAGATTGTTCTTTTTGGGTCTAGTGGGCAGAGACAGTTTGTCAGACGACCCCCAAACACTGAATTCAAGCCACAGTACACTGTGAAGACCGTGAAGGTGGTGGTCATGGTGGTGCAAGCATCATGATATGGGGATGTTTCTCATACTACGGTGTTGGGCCTATTTATCGCATACCAGGGATCATGGATCAGTTTGAATACATCAGAATACTTGAAGAGGTCATGCTGTCTTATGCTGAAGAGGAAATGCCCTTGAAATGGGTGTTCCAACAAGACAACGACCCCAAACACACCAGTAAACGTGCAACATCTTGGTTCCAGACCAACAAGATGGACGTTATGGAGTGGCCAGCCCAATCCCCGGATCTTCATCCAATAGAAAACTTGTGGGGTGACATCAAAAATGCCGTTTCTGAGGCAAAACCAAGAAATAGAGAAGAACTGTGGAATGTGGTCCAATCATCCTGGGCTGGAATACCTGATCACAGGGGCCAGAAGTTGGGGGACTCCATGCAACACAGATGTACAGCAGTTCTCAGAAACAGTGCGACTACAACCAAATATTCATGAAGTCATTCAAAGGAAAGCAAAATCTTCAAACATTTCTCAGTTTATATAGTGAATGTTGGAGTTTGTAAAGAAGAATACAAACACTGCAATTTTTTTGAACCGTCTAATATTCACTTTTCTTCCATTTTTTTAGAGGAACAACACAAATTTGATGTATTTTCTTCATGTTGTGATTTGGAATAGAATGTGTCGTGTTCCCAATGCATTTGTGTGGATGGAAATAAAAGGATTAGAAGGATTTTCAGCTTTAGTCACTTTTTTCAACACACTGCTATTATTTTGAACACAACTGTATGTACTGGGGGAGTTACTTGCTGTGTACAGCTGAATTGTTCTAGGCTGTTTCTTCTTTTCTCTGTTCATTTGTTTATAAAAGGTAAAAGTGACACCATAGACAAAGCAAGTTATTGTTCTGTATGATCTGTAACAGTGTCACAACTGCCTATACGTGAGAATGTATGACTCCATTGTCTGGGCTGAATGTTGGGAATACTGTGCGCACTTATAAACTTTCTTAATAAAATCTATTTGATTAAAAAAATACTGTAGATAATGCTGTACATATTCTTTCTATTCATAAGATATATTTAGTAATGAGCATTAAAAATAGAAAGCAACTTTATGTAGCCCTTTATATAGAATTATTTTTTCTTTTTTTTTTGTACAGGTAGATTGATGAACCAAGTTTTGGGTCATGTTGGTCTTCATAAATATGACTGAGTCACATGGAAAACAAGACATATGGTTGTCTTAATTGACTGAAAGTCTTTATTGCAGCTCACTGGAGGATTCACACGGGATACAAGTCATATCTGTGTTCTAAAAGTCATGGTTTGGATCCTCTTCCACATTGATCCAGCAGGAGAAAAGTAATTTCAATGTTCTGGAAGTGACAATGGCTTTACAATAAAGTCCAACCCAAGTATACATAAGAGGAGTCATTTCAAACTACTTCTTATTTGGAGATTTTACAATGGAGAGAAAATATATCAGACACCAGAAGGTTCACAAGGGAGAGAAGTCATATCATTGTTATGAATGTGATAAAGCTTTTATAAAGAAGTCAAATTTTTTCAGACACCAGAGGATTCACACTGGAGAGAAGTCATATCAGTGTTCTGAATGTGATAAAGCTTTTACACAGAAGTCATGTCTTATCACACACCAGAGGATTCACACTGGAGAGAAGTCATATCAGTGTTCTGAATGTGACAAAGCTTTTACTGTGAAGACAAATCTTATCACACACCAGAGAAGTCACACTGGAGAGAAGCCATATCAGTGTTCTGAATGTGATAAAGCTTTTACTCAGAAGTCAAATCTTATCCCACACCAGAGGATTCACACTGGAGAGAAGCCACATCAGTGTTCTGAATGTGGCAAAGCTTTTATACATAAGTCATATCTTATCAAACACCAGAGGATTCACACTGGAGAGAAGCCATATCAGTGTTCTGAATGTGATAAAACTTTTACAGTGAAGTCACATCTTATCACACACCAGATGATTCACACTGGAGAGAAGCCATATCAGTGTTCTGAATGTGATAAAGCTTTTACACAGAAGTCAAGTCTTATCACACACCAGATGATTCACACTGGAGAGAAGTAATTTTAATGCTCTCAATGTGACAAAACTTTTACAGTTAATGTCGGTCTAATCGATCATCGGAGGATTCATACATTTCTGCATAGATTAAATTCTGGAAGAAAAGAGATATTAAAGAAGTTTCAGGTGTCACAAGTTTGTTTCACATCCCCAATGTCATCCCACAAGCTAGAGAAGAAGGGAAAAGATAAAATGTTACTTTTAAAGAAACAAACTAAAACAAACTGAAATGTAATGATCGGATGAACTGAGTTTAGTGCTTATGTCCATCAATACACAACTAGAAGGGATTTGAATATTTTACCTTTTGACAATTGTTTTTAAGATAAGCATCAATAACTGAACAGCTTCCCTCATGATTCTCATCTTTATCTTTTTTATGGAGCTTTGACTGAACATGTAATGCATTTTCATGATTCACCAACTGAGTTGTGTTTCCTAGCATTTTCTTCATTTCTGGATCCTGAGGTAATACATGACCAACACTGCCTCAGTACCAGAGACTAGGATGGGGTCTATTGTCATCTTACCAAGTCTCTGAAGCCTCATTGGGAGAGCCCATTATAGGTTCTTCCGACTAGTAATACATCATCAGCCAGGCTTGAGGTCTCCAGCTAAGCCCACCTTGTCCACTCCTCCCATTACATGTTCCATCTCCTCTCCCATTATCAATGCCTCCTTTCCACATTTCATCTCTCATTAATATTATTATACAGGATTTATGGCGCCAACAGTTTGCTCAGCGGTTTACAATATAACGGGAGACAATACAGCAACAATACAAGAGGGATAGGAGGGCCCTGCTCTTTGGAGCTTACATTCTAGAAGGGAGGGGCTAGTGGTACAAAAGGTAGTAACTGTGGGGGATGGACTGGTAGGAAGAGTAGAAGATTCCATTATTAGCTGAGGGCAGGATAGGCTTCCCTGAAGAGAAAGGTTTTCACAGATCGCCTAAAAGTGAGCAGAGTAGGCAATAGTCTGATAAATTTGGGTAGAGAGTTCCAGAGGATGGGGGAAGCTCTGGAGACAAGCATGAGAGGAGACAAGGGAGCTAGAGAGCAATAGGTTGTGAGAGGAGCGGAGAGTACGTTTTGGGTGATATTTGGAGACAAGATCGGTGATGTAATTTGGGGCAGAGTTATAAATGGCTTTATATGTTATTGTTAATGTTTTTGAATTTTATCCGTTGGGCAATGGGAAGGCAGTGGAGGGATTGGCAGAGAGGGGTGGAGGACACTGAGTGGAGGCCAGTGGAGGGATTGGCAGAGAGGGGTGGAGGACACTGAGTGGAGGGATTGGCAGAGAGGGGTGGCTGATACAGAATAGTTAGTAAGGTGGATGAGTCTGGCAGCAGCGTTCATGATAGACTGGAGCGGGGATAGCCTGCGATGAGGTCGGCCAATGAGGAGGGAGTTACAATAGTCAAGAAGGGATATAACAAGGGAGTAAATAAGTTCCTTAGTGGTTTCCGAGGTTAAGAACGGACGTATCTTGGAGATATTGTGGAGGTGAAGTCTACAAGATTTGGACAGTGATTGGATTTGGGACTGAAAGGACAGATGGGAGTCTAGGATTACACCTAGTACCCTGGCATGAGGGGAGGGACTGATGATTGTGTTATTGATCTTGATGGAGAAGTCGGGGAGGGGGCACAGGCTGGGGGGAATACTAAGAGCTCAGTTTTGGAAAGATTGAGTTTGAGGAAGTGGAGGGACATCCATTCCGATATGTCGCTTAGTAAGTTAGTAATGCGAGAGGAGACTGAAGAGGTGAGGAGTAGAAAGATAGATGTGTGTGTCATCAGCATAGAGATGGTACTTAAAACCATGGCAGAAGGGAGAGGAGGTGTAGATGTAGAAGAGTAGGGGTCCAAGGACGAAACCTTGAGGTACCCCTATGGAAAAAGGGAGTGGAGAGGAGGAGGCAGAGTTATAGTTAACGATGAACAAGCTCTGCAATAGGTAGGAGAACCAGGAGAGAGCAGAGTCTTGGAGGCCAACTGAGTGGAGTTTTTTGAGGAGGAGGGGTTGGTCAACCATATCAAAAGCTGCAGAGAGGTCAAGTAGTAAGAGTATGGAGTAGTGGCCATTGGTTGGGATGAGTATGGAGTAGTGGCCATTGGTTGGGATGAGTATGGAGTAGTGGCCATTGGTTGGGATTAGTACGGAGTAGTGGCCATTGGTTGGGATTAGTATGGAGTAGTGGCCATTGGTTGGGATTAGTATGGAGTAGCGGCCATTGGTTGGAATGAGTACAGAGTAGTGGCCATTGGTTTTAGCAGTTATATTATTAGTGGGTTTTAATAGGGCAGTTTCAGTGGAGTGTAGTGAGCAAAAGCTAGACTGTAAAGGGTCAAGAAGGTTTTTGTTGGTGAGTTAGGAGCTCAGGTGATTGTAGACTAAGCGTTCTAAGAGTTTAAAAGTAAACAAGAGCAGGGAGATGGGTCTTAAGTTGTTCAGGTTGGTGGTGTCCAGCGAGAGCTTTTTAAGTATGGGAGTGATGTGCGCATGCTTTAGAGGGGAGGGGAAGGGCCCAGTAGAGAGGGAGAGATTGAAGATGTGAGTGAGGGAGCATAGAATGGAAGAAGAGGGTGACCGTAGTAGTTGTGAGGGGACAGGATCCAGGGGGCAGGTAGTGAGACAGGCTTCTGAGAAACCTTAGTGACCTCTTCGGTAGTAGGAAGGTCAGAAGAGGAAAGTGTGGAGGGAGGTTTAGTATAAGTTATGCTAAGTGGTATGTGTTCCGTTCTCAAAACACTGACAATGTGTGGCTCTAAATGGACAGCTCAACCCTTGTCAGAATCTCCAGCAAACAGAAGCCCACTGCTTGTGTTGTCTACCAAAGAATCCAACTTTATTTTATAGGTGAAACTGAAACACAATACAATGACAGCATATCAGTATACATAGAATAACTAGTGTAACATAAATGACAGATGACACAGCAGAAAGGCACTTACAGGTGATGATGTCTCAAGCCCCTTGGGAGAGAAGCAAGCACACTGCATCCACAGTTAATAGAAGTCTAAAATGGCTGACGAACTTCATAAACCAAGAGTCACTTCCTGTCTGAGAGCTTACATATCCAGAGGAGAACTGCCATACATGTTTGCCACTAGATGGCCGTGGTACACTACATGTCCCATATAAGTAACTTTAATTCAATTAGCCTGTGAAGGCAACACAGTATGGATGTCTGTGCAGTGGCAATGCCCCTACGAATTGCATCAATCTTGTTTTTTAAATGATTTTTTAATCTCGTGAGCAGTGAGTGAGGTACTGGGTGGAGGTGGAGAAAGCTGAGAGTTAGAAGTAGAGAAGAGACGACGAGGACTGGATGACAAGCTATTGATGAGAGTGACAAAGTAGGCTTGTCTGGCAGCATGGAGGGAGGAATTGTATGTTAAGAAAGCAGATTTATATCGGGTGAATGCTTGGTGAGATTTGGTTTTACACCACATTCGCTCCAGCGCACGACTATGTCGTTTAAGATCTCTGGTGTTGTCAGTCTGCCAAGGTTGTAATGGTCGGGGCCTGATGCTTCATGTTAGAGGAGCAAGTGAGTCTAATGTGAATGAAAGTGAACTGTTGTAGACAGCAGTGGCCAGGTCAGGGCAGGACAGGGGAGAGATTCTGTCATAGAGTTGGTCAGTTGCAGAGTGGAAAGGAGAAGGGTTCAAGTTGTGAAGGTTTCTGCAGTTGGTTGGGATGAGTACGGAGTAGTGGCCATTGGTTGGGATGAGTACGGAGTAGTGGCCATTGTTTTGGATGAGTATGCAGTAGTGGCCATTGGTTGGGATGAGTATGGAGTAGTGGCCATTGGTTGGGATGAGTACGGAGTAGTGGCCATTGGTTGGGATGAGTACGGAGTAGTGGCCATTGGTTGGGATGAGTACGGAGTAGTGGCCATTGGCTGGGATGAGTATGGAGTAGTGGCCATTGGTTGGGATGAGTATGGAGTAGTGGCCATTGGTTTTAGCAGTTAGTAGATCATTAGTGAGTTTTAGTAGGGTAGTTTCAGTGGAGTGTAGTGAGGGAATGCCAGACTGTAAAGGGTCGAGAAGGTTGTTGTCAGTGAGAGGGGAGCTCAGGCGATTGTAGACTAAGAGTTCTAATAGTTTAGAGGTAAATGGCAGCAGGGAGATGGGTCTTAAGTTGTTCAGGTTGGTGGGGTCCAGGGAGGGCTTTTTAAGTATGGGAGTGATGTGCACATGCTTTAGAGGGGAGGGGAAGGCACCAGTAGAGAGGGAAAGATTGAAGATGTGAGTGAGGGAGCATAGGATGGAAGAAGAAGGTGACTGTAGTAGTTGTGAGGGGACAGGATCCAGGGGGCAGGTAGTGAGACGGGCTTCTGAGAAACCTTAGTTGACCTCTTTGGTAGTAGCAAGGTCAAAAGAGGAAAGTGTTGAGGGAGGTTTAGTATAAGGTATGCTAAGTGGGATGGATGTCTGTGCAGTGGAGATGCCCCTACGAATTGCATCAATCTTGTTTTTGAAGTGATTTGCAATCTCGTGAGCACTGAGTGAGGTACTGGGTGGAGGTGGAGAAAGTTGAGAGTTAGAAGTAGAGAAGAGACGACAAGGACTGGATGACAAGCTATTGATGAGAGTGACAAAGTAGGCTTGTCTGGTAGCATGGAGGGAGGAATTGTATGTTAAGAAAGCAGATTTATATCGGGTGAATGCTTGGTGAGATTTGGTTTTACGCCACATTCGCTCCAGCACACGACTATGTCGTTTAAGATCTCTGGTGTTGTCAGTCTGCCAAGGTTGTAATGGGCGGGGCCTGATGCTTCATGTTAGAGGAACAAATGAGTCTAGTGTGGATGAAAGTGAAGTGTGAAGGTGATGAGATTGTGATCATAGAGAGGAAAGGGGGTGTTTGTGAGGTTGTAGGATATCATCTCATGGGTGACAACCTTTCAGGCAGGTCTGTGTCTGTGACACCAGCTAGAAAGAAGTCTCTGTTCAGTGAGAAAACAACATCCCAAGCTGATGCAGGCCTTCCAATACTGAGTTACTGCTGATTTAGGGGATGTATTCAGCAGTAAAACGTAAGCCCAGCTGGCCACTTGTGTTCCATGTGGTTCTGCCAAATGGGATTCCATCAGGTGAAGATCAGAAATCCTTGTTCCTTGTTTTCTCTTTCCAGCTATTACTCCTCTCCATAGACTAATCACACAATACAACTGCCAGAGATCTGAACTTACAAAGTGCTGAGTGTGCGGTCATATTCCTACCACTTCTTCCGGGGGACTGACATTCCTCTGATTGGGGTTCACAATAATCACTCTGAGTGCACACATCTCTTTTTGGTGGAAAGTTTGTAAAGAAAACTTCTTCTCCCTGGAAATATTACAACGTTGGCACCAAAGTGTAACTATGGGCAAAATCAGTAATGACATTAATAATGAAATCTGTCATTAGCAGAGCAGGCTTTGTTTTTCCGAGTCTCCTATTGTTTTATTTTTTGTTGTCCCTCCCAGTAGATATTTTTTGTCTACTTCCTGTAGAAAATCCAAGTCTTTTGGGAAAAATGGCAGTTGGAGGGGTTGGGGCAAATCCTATAACACTGCTGGGGGTGCTCACAACTGTCAGTTGTCATTCATATGGGGGGTTGGACCTTATAGAGAACCTGTTGCTGTAACTGCTGTAGAAGCGTTAGCTGAAGTTGGGCTTTACTTGTTGTGTGTCTTACTTATAACTCAGGTCTGCGACTAAAAAGCTGTTTGATTATTTTCAGCTAATTTCCATGTATTTTGGTGTGCTGAAAACAAATAAAATATTGAAAAAACTCCTAGACGTCATGATTTGCCACAAAATGCAAAATTGTCTTCAAATTTATAAAAAAAAAAATTGTTTTTTTTTTTTTTATATTATGGGTTTTTAACCATATTTAAAGTCCAAATTACTATTAATTAATTCACATAAGTGCATTTAAGGTATAAAATGCCAAAAAAACATTAAAGGGGTTGTCCGAATTACGTAAAAAAAAATATAGCACTGTAAATCTGATGGTCAGCAATATATACATAAGCTAAGCAAGTTTTAGGGAAACAAATTCTATTTCCTCATTTCCCTAGTTCTCTTCTGGCCCTTTGTTGTTATTTGCAGGTAAACAATCTCTGCCCCTCCCTCCCTGCAAAGGGGGTGAATACATGTGCTGCTCTGAGTGACATGTCTGACTACTGAGGGTAAGCCTCAGCCCTGAGTCTGTGCTTCTAATGGTAGAAAGGGTCAATCTTTCCTGAAGAATCCAGTGGGTGGGATACCAAATACCCTTGTTTTCTGTGTCTATGGGACAGTCGAGACAGACAAAATCACTGGACCAAGAAGAGGTGACAGCCGAGGGTAACTTTGGTACCTTCCCATAAAGTTCTTCTACCACCTCTCCACATAAAATTGGGTTTGATGAAGCAATTTGTAAAATCACTTCCAAGAGACGGAGAATGCTTCAAATTCAAATGGTCACCAACTTTCCAGGCCTGTCGGGTAAAATTGAAGGAAGGTGTGTTCGTCGGACCAGACATTAGAAGGCTTAGAGTTGATCAAGAGTTTGTCAATACCATGACGGATCCTCACAAAGAAGGGTGGATTGCATTTAAAGAAGTCGTACAGAAATTTTTAGGCAATACCAAAGATCCTCACTACAAAAAGATTGTCAGACAAATGCTGAAAGCATTTCAAGCTTTAGGTTGCTTGATGAGTTTGAAAGTGCATTTCCTCCAGTCCCACCTTGACTACTTTCCTGAAAATTTGGGAGCTGTGAGTGAGGAACAAGGTGAACGAGTCCACCAAGACATTAAAGAGATGGAAAGGAGATACCAGGGAAAATGGTGCATTACAATGAGTAGTAGTAGTAGTTTTGAGGGGACAGGATCCAGGGGGCAGGTAGTGAAACAGGCTTCTGAGAAGACCTTGAAGACCTCTTCAGTGGTAGCGAGGTCAAAGGAGAAGAGTGTTGAGGGAGGTATGGTATGAGGAATGCTAAGTGGGGTGGGTGTCTGTGTAGTGGCGATGTCCCTAGGAATTGTGTCAATCTTGTTTTGGAAGTGGTTTGCAATCTCGTGGGCAGTGAGTGAGGCACTAGGTGGGGGTGGAGAAAATAGGGAGTTAAAGGTAGAGAAGAGCCGGTGAGGACTTGAAGAGAAGGTATTGATGGGAGTGTCAAAGTAGGCTTGTTTGGCAGCATAAAAGGAAGAAGTGTATGTTAGGAAGGCAGATTTATAACAGGTGAACGCTTGGTGGGATTTGGTTTTACGCCATATTCACTCCAGCGCACGACTGTGTCATTTGAGATTCCGGGTCTGGTCAGTCTGCCAAGGTTGTAGAGGTCAGGGCCTGATGCTTCATGTTGTTAGAGGAGCAAGTGAGTCTAATGTGGATGATATTTACTGTCCTGCTGTAAAAGGTGTAAATGATCACCCGCATGTTTCCTGTAGTAGCAGGGACTACAAACTCCTATCAGGAATATTAGGATGGGTACCTACCCAAGGGGGTCAACTTTTTGGATTTGGAGGAAACATTTCACATGGTTTCTTTCATTAATGACACCAATAAGGGGAGTCTCACTTCATTAACAATAGGAGAGCCAATCACAGGCCAGTAACATTTCATCCCCATTGGTCCAATGGATTCCTAGTCCTTCCAGATACATTGCTTCTTGTGTGTAAGGAGCACCCTAAAATGGCTTCCCTTCAATTCCACCCATAGCTGTACTTTAGGTGATGTTGCCCCTCCCCCATATCTGTAAGGGAAAGCCTCAATTTCTCCCAATACTCCCCTGACATAGTGCAAACAAAACCAACCCAAACTTCCAACAAATAACAATAGAAACAATACTAAGCGTAGATGTGCGGGCCGGGTTGGTAGCAAACGGGCAGGCAGGGCACAAGGAGCAGGCGGAAGAGTATAGCCAAAGTCAGGACAGGCGGAGTTCATTCAGACGTGTTATTTTCCCCCACACTGCCCACCGCTATACAGCCGGGAGTGTGAGGACTTTAGTAAATCCGAATGTCGGCTGTCATGTGGAAGTGATACAAGTGGCTGTGAAGTCGCCTATCATTCCCACCACTGAGATGTGCCCCTCCCCCCTGACACCATGTGGGACAGCAGAGCCCGGTACTGTCATGGTGGGTGTCACTGGGAAGGACAGAGGGAGCTCAGCGGACCTCCTATACACAGACCAGGACATGTACATTGGGGTGCCTACATAGGAACACAGTGATCACCACACACGTTACATATCAGCGCACACGCTGGAGGGAGAGCAATGATTGGAGCACCAGTGCTCCTGTGTAACTCTATACTGATGACCTGGAGGGGCTATTAAAGCGTTCCAAGTGCACACAGTGTTACGGCTTGACATGTTGGGAATCCCATTTCCTCGGCACAACCTCATCTTTTATATTTCACCAGAAAATAGGTCATGAATTGCATTTATGTGCTCAGAAATAAACGTTACTATATTGTTCCTGAAATGTTGCCTTTCATAAACTGTTGTGCTAATATCATGTAACATAGAAAATGACAACTCCCAACATTGTATTATATAGGGTGTCTGCTATCAAAGAATATATCAGATTTGGGGTTTAGTGATCTTCAGGAACAAAATGATTTTTAAAAGGTGTAAACAAAGAACAAAAAATGTCCCCAGGACTCCATGGACCCCTTCATTCCACGCTGTCTCCAGGAACCGGGAAACCACAGAGAAGCCAAGTGTCCCCCGACTTCCTCTCCAGGCTGGGATGTCACTCTTGTCAGGCGCCACCTACAGGGGAAGAAGCAGACTGCACCGGCCTACATCTGCTCTATGCTTTGTCTGATCAGGATGGCGGCCATTTCTCCCTGAACACAGAGTGCCCTAAACACGAGGTAAACGTGGTGCAGCATTGAGCCCCGTCCAGCTGTAGTGTAGACTTTGACAGGCTGCAGGCAGCGGGGCTGGACGCTGTACCTGTGCCTACCAGGTGTATTATAATGCCAGCATTGCACCCACAGGGGCCGGATCCCCCATGTACAAGGGGCCTAAGAGATACCATCAGCTTGTGTCCCATTCCACAGACTCCTTGAACTGGAAGAGGACATTTTTGATGGGATGTGTTGTAGAAGATCCCAGACCACGGTATTGTGCGGTGAAAATATCACCCAACTTTATTCATCATATATATGTGACACTTTAACAACAGAAGGAAAGAGATAGATTGTTTACATTTCAAGGATCTATTTATATCATCTATTATAAGAAATGATTAACATATGCCACACCCCTCATTAATACCAGCCCCGCCCACTTATGAAATCATCACTCACACTACACATTGTACATATCTCTGCACACACCAGAGGGAGAGGAATAACTCTAGGGCCATCATTCATGGTTCACTATATAAACTGATGACCTGTAAAGGCTTTTAAAGCGTCCCCTATGGACAATATTTGGTACTGAAGTTTGTCACCATTTCACAAGCACATGACATTTTAAAGCTTGACATGTTTGGTATCTATATACTTGATGCCAACCTCGTCTTTCATTTTTCATCAAATTAGGTCATATATTGTGTTTGTCTGCACTGGAATTATTGTTAGTGTTTTTTTACTGAAAATATGCATTTCATAGACAGCTGCGCTAATATTGCGTGACAAAAAAATTTTAACCACCACCATTTTATTCTCCAGGGTCTCTGCTTTCAGAAAATAAAACACAATATTTAGGGGGCTTTAAATAATCTTCTGTTCTAACAATGTGAATGTAATCATGTGCATAAACAAGCAAAATCAACTGGCAGCGAAAGACACAACAGCAACAATGTATACAATTATCATCAAATCTATAGTAGCAACTAATGGCCTAAGAAGCAAAGCCACCATATTACTCAACCAAGTTCCAACTAAACCCATCCAAGAAAATGGATCCCACTTCCCCCCACCCAGGTGACTGTTGGAACTCCTTTACCTTGTGTAGATATCTCCTTCTGAGATCCTCATGATCTAATATAAATGTACAACACTCTCTGACACCAGTTTGTAGACTCCGCCTTGATCTTCCGAGAGATAGTCAGCCGCCATGCAGTTCTGTGACACCACCTTAGGTGATGGAGCCACTTCTGCTGTCAGCTCTGCTATACCATCAATGGTGTCATTGGTTATCTGATCCATGACTCCAGTACACCGGTTCATCTTACTTATCTCAGATTACTTAGATTCCCCATCCCGTCTATGAAGGGCTCACTGCATAAAACATCTCCACTCCAGAGAAAATGTTTCTTCTCACTGGAAGGCCAGGGGAGTATTGGGAGAAATTGAGGATTTCCCTTACAGATATGGGGGAGGGGCAATATCACCTAAAGTACAGCTATGGGTGGAATTGAAGGGAAGCCATTTTAGGGCGCTCCTTCCACACAAGAAGCAATGCATCTGGAAGGACTAGGAATCCATTGGACCAATGGGGATTAAACATTCTGCAATACATTGAGACACCATGAAATGTTACTGGCCTGTGATTGGCTCTCCTATTGTTAGTGAAGTGAGACTCCCCTTGTCAGTGTCATTAATGGAAAGAAACCATGTGAAATGTTTCCCCCAAAACCAAAAAGGTGACCCCTCTGGGTAGGTATCTATCCTACCATTCCTAAAAACTAAAAAACTAGTAGTTAGGAGTCAATATAAAGCACTTTATACTGTTTTTAATTGATTATATATATATATATATGTACGTATTTTGTATTTTTTCTATTTTTTGTATATGCATTTTGTAATAAATTTTGGATTAAACCTTATTGTTAAAAGTAAATGTGACCGACTTCCCTGTTGCCAATTACATGCAGTCTATATAGCCGACGTATACAGGGTTGTTAAACAGTGGATATAACAGTTACATGTTTTCACACAAACAACATCACAATTAGCAACATTGTCTCAATTTGACCAATACAGCTGTCCGTAATGATAGCTATAAAGGTTTGGCCCCAAAAAGATGGCCCTGACCATACATACTTCAAGAAAATGGTGCCAAACTATTATAAAAGAAGTCCAGGCAAGGTGATTGTCCTATCACATCCCCCGGACGAAGCCACGTGACCCTGTGGTGCAACGCGTTGGGGAGGGGCTTTGACGTCACCATAGCAACCCAACTTCAGTAACGGCGGGTATAGACAGTGTGTGTAGACACACGGAGGAAGCCTGTCACATCCGCATTTAGCGGTTTTATCTATTACAAAGCGCATTGAAATGATTGACATGTGAGGTCATATAGAGGGCATTAAATAAATATTATTATTAAAACGATAAGACACCAAATATCTCTTCTTTCTTCCACTATACTAACGAGGAGAAAAATAGGGAGATGGAGCCACATCCAGCATCAGAAGGAAGCAGAGATCATCATGTCCATACAAGCACATTAGAAGTGACCAATCCAGGAAAACCCAGGGGAGGTCCAAAGGATCTCATCAATACAAACCTCTTAAAAGCTGTGTCAGCCCAGCAATAGGCTAACAAGAAGGTGAGCCCATAAAAGGGTCAATATTCAAGCAAGGATTTATTTCTACAGTTCCTTATATACAGCAATTACTATTGTGGACACGAATAGAATACTCCGCTATTATTCATAGACTTTGGACACCATTTCATTTTTACATTCTTTTTCATCTTTTCATTTTCAAAATTTTGTGATTATATTTCATTTATATTTTTTATTTTTATTTGTTTTATATATTTTTCTATTATTCATATTTATTATTCATTTCTTATTTAAAAACAAAAATTCACACATATATATCCAGAAAATCTGTTTGCTGTACTTTATAAGGATTTCTCTTATTTTTTCATATGTGAATTATTCATGATAAAATCCAGCCAGTGTTTATTAATAACAATCTAATATATAATTTATATAGATATACCTTATTGTAAGGGCGCGGCCTATCTATTAACTTACATTTTATCATCCTACTATTCCTGATATGAGTTTGTAGTCCCTGCTACTACAGGAAACATGCGGGCGATCATTTACACCTTTTACAGCAGGACAGTAAATATCAGAACACAATTCAAACATCAGACCAACAGCAGGAAGTCTGCTAACTGAATGTGTAATGCAATCTGTCATTAGCATTCCCAGAGTTCCCTCTGCAACATAGTTGTATCAGCTGTTGGTCCTGTCTGTAGATCTGTTATTTTCCCACCTTCTGTAACAGGGTGACAACCCTGATCATTCTGCAGGAACATTACACAGCAGCGTTGTCACCCTGCACAGGGAAGTCTTAGATAGATTATAAGTAAGACACACAACAAGTAAAGCCCAACTTCAGCTAACGCTTCTACAGCAGTTACAGCAACAGGTTCTCTATAAGGTCCAACCCCCATATGAATGACAACTGACAGTTGTGAGCACCACCAGCAGTGTTATAGGATTTGCCCCAACCCCTCCAACTGCCATTTTTCTCTAAAGACTTAGTCTTCTACAGAAAGTACAAAAAAAAAAACAATCTACTTGGAGGGACAACAAAAAATAAAACAATAGGAGACTCAGAAAAGCAAAGCCTGCTCTGCTAATGACAGATTTCATTATTAATGTCATTAGTGATTTTGCCCATAGTTACACTTTGGTGCCAACGTTGTAATATTTCCAGGGAGAAGAAGTTTTCTTTACAAACTTTCCACCAAAAAGAGATGTGTGCACTCAGAGTGATTATTGTGAACCCCAATCAGAGGAATGTCAGTCCCCCGGAAGAAGTGGTAGGAATATGACCGCACACTCAGCACTTTGTAAGTTCAGATCTCTGGCAGTTGTATTGTGTGATTAGTCTATGGAGAGGAGTAATAGCTGGAAAGAGAAAACATGGAACAAGGATTTCTGATCTTCACCTGATGGAATCCCATTTGGCAGAACCACATGGAACACAAGTGGCCAGCTGGGCTTACGTTTTACTGCTGAATACATCCCCTAAATCAGCAGTAACTCAGTATTGGAAGGCCTGCATCAGCTTGGGATGTTGTTTTCTCACTGAACAGACTTCTTTCTAGCTGGTGTCACAGACACAGACCTGCCTGAAAGGTTGTCACCCATGAGATGATATCCTACAACCTCACAAACACCCCCTTTCCTCTCTCTGATCACAATCTCATCACCTTCACAGTCTCCTCATCTTCAAACACCTATCCCGCCAATCAGCAATCACCTGCAGAAACCTTCACAACTTGAACCCTTCTCCTTTCCACTCTGCAACTGACCAACTCTATGACAGAATCTCTCCCCTGCCCTGCCCTGCCCTGGCCACTGCTGTCCATATCAGTTCACTTTCATCCACATTAGACTCACTTGCTCCTCTAACACGAAGCATCAGGCCCCGACCATTACAACCTTGGCAGACTGACAACACCAGAGATCTTAAACGACATAGTCGTGTGCTGGAGCGATTGTGGTGTAAAACCAAATCTCACCAAGCATTCACCCGATATAAATCTGCTTTCTTCACATACAATTCCTCCCTCCATGCTGCCAAACAAGGTTTCTCAGAAGCCCGTCTCACCACCTGCCCCCTGGATCCTGTCCCCTCATAACTACTACGGTCACCTCTTCTTCCATCCTATGCTCCCTCACATCTTCAATCTTTCCATCTCTACTGGCGCCTTCCCCTCCCCTCTAAAGCATGCGCACATCACTCCCATACTTAAAAAGCCCTCCCTGGACCCCACAAACCTGAACAACTTAAGACCCGTCCCCCTGCTCTTGTTTACCTTTAAACTCTTAGAACGCTTAGTCTACAATCGCCTGAGCTCCCACCTCACCAACAACAACCTTCTTGACCCTTTACAGTCTGGCTTTCGCCCCCTACACTCCACTGAAACTGCCCTACTAAAACTCACAAAATGATCTACTACCTGCTAAACCAATGGCCACTACTCCGTACTCATCCCAACCAATGGCCACTACTCCTTACTCTTACTACATGACCTCTCCACGGCTTTTGATACGGTTAACCATCCCCTCCTCCTCAAAAAACTCCACTCTCTTGGCCTCTAAGACTCCGCTCTCTCCTGGTTCTCCTCCTACCTATCACAGTGCTCCTTCAGCAATACCTTTAACTCTGTCTCCTCCTCTCCACTCCCTCTTTCTGTAGGGGTTCCTCAAGGTTCTGTCCTTGGACCCCTACTCTTCTCCATCTACACCTCCTCCCTTGGTCACTTGATAAACTCCCATGGCTTTAAGTACCATCTCTATGCTGATGACACACAAATCTATCTTTTTCCTCCTCACCTCACCCCTTCAGTCTCCTCTCGCATTACTACCCTACTAAGTGACATATCGGCATGGATGTCACTCCACTTCCTCAAACTCAATCTTTCCAAAACTGAGGTCTTAGTATTCCCTACAGCCTGTGCCCCCTCCCCTGACTTCTCCATCAAGATCAATAACACAATCATCAGTCCCTCCCCTCATGTCAGGGTACTTGGTGTAATCCTAGACTCCCATCTGTTCTTTCAGTCCCAAATCCAATCGCTGTCCAAATCTTGTAGACTTCACCTCCGCAACATCTCCAAGATACGCCCGTTCTTAAACTCGGAAACCACTAAGCAACTTATTCTCTCCCTTGTTATATCTCGCCTTGACTATTGTAACTCTCTCCTCATTGGCCAAACTCATTGCAGGCTATCCCCTCTTCAGTCTATCATGAATGCTGCTGCCATCATCCACATTACTTACCGTTCTGTATCAGACACCCCTATCTGCCAATCCCTCCACCCCTCTCTGTCAATCCCTCCACTGGCCTCCATTCAGTGTACTCCACCAATCTCTCCACTGGCCTCCATTCAGTGTACTCCACCCCTCTCTGCCACTCCCTTCACTGGCCTACACCCCTCTCTGCCAATCCCTCCACTGGCCTCCACTCAGTGTCCTCCACCCCTCTCTGCCAATCCCTCCACTGGCCTCCACTCAGTGTCCTTCACCCCACTCTGCCAATCCCTCCACTGGCCTACACCCCTCTCTGCCAATCCCTCCACTGGTGTCAGGGATCGCGGCTCCGGGTTCAGCGACCGCGGCCCCCCTCCCGGAGCATGCGCACTGGCGGCAGATCACGCCGGGACACAGGCACTAGGTCCCGGTGAGCCGCGGCTGACAGGATGCCGCGCATGTGCAGTAGGGGCCGCGGGCACGCCTCAGGCATCCAATGACAGCCGGGGGCGCGTCCTGGCCGGCCAATGACAATGCAGGGCGCACTATTTAAAGATGCCCTGCACTGTCACAGATTGCCGCAAGGTCTATCTGTGATCCTGAGTTCCTGTACCTGTTAAGTGACCCTGACTACGCTGCCTTCTCCTGTGATTTGACCCGGATTGCCCTGACTACTCTGCCTTCTCCTACTCTGACCCCCGGCTTGTCTGACCATTCTACGGACTGACTTACCCTGCTGACCCTGCGTGTGACCTGACTACTCTTCGCCTGCTGATTCGGTACTCCGCTTACCCCCTCGGGACCACGGCCCGTGACCACCCTGCTAGGTCCACCATCCTCTTCACATCTGGCTCTCCCGGTACCTGCATACGTCCCCGGAGGCTTCCTCTGCCACTGGTGGGCCTGCTCGGAGGTCGTGACCTGGCCCGGGTCTGTTACAAGTCCATCCCCACCATCTGGGGCCCTGGTGAAAGCACAGATCGGGCTTAGACTCCACGCTCTGGGTAGGTCTGTCAGCTGGCAGCCTGAGGCACCACCTGGCGGATCCTAACAACTGGCCTCCATTCAGTGTTCTCCACCCCTCTCTGCCAATCCCTCCACTGGCCTCCGCTCAGTGTCCTTCACCCCACTCTGCCAATCCCTCCACTGGCCTCCGCTCAGTGTACTCCACCCCTCTCTGCCAATCCCTCCACTGGCTTCCCATTGCCCAATGAATAAAATTCAAAACATTAACAAAAACATATAAAGCCATTTATAACTCTGCTCCAAATTACATCACCAATCTTGTCTCCAAATATCACCCAAACCGTCATGTGTTTCTCGCACGATCCCCTGCTCTCTTGCTCCCTTGTCTCCTCCTCCCATGCTCGTTTCCAGAGCTTCCCCCATCCTCTGGAACTCTCTACCCCAATTTATCAGACTATTGCATATTCTGCTCACTTTTAGGCGATCTCTGAAAACCTCTCCCTTAGGGAAGCATATCCTGCCCTCAGCTAATAATGGAATCTTCTACTCTTCCTACCAGTCCATCCCCCGCAATTACTACCTTTTGTACCACTTGCTCCTCCCTCCTAGATTGTAAGCTCCGAGGAGCAGGGCCTCCTATCCCTCTTGTATTGAACTGTATTGTTGCTGTATTGTCTCCCGTTATATTGTAAAGCGCTGAGCAAACTGTTGGCGCTATATAAATCCTGTATAATAATAATAATAATATTAATGAGAGATGAAATGTGGAAAGAAGGCATTGATAATGGGAGAGGAGATGGAACATGTAATGGGAGGAGTGGACAAGGTGGGCTTAGCTGGAGACCTCAAGCCTGGCTGATGATGTATCAATAGTCAGAAGAACCTGGAATGGACTCTCCCACTGAGGCTTAAGAGACTTGGTAAGATAATAGACCCCATCCTAGTCTCTGGTACAGAGGCAGTGTAGGTCATGTATTACCTCAGGATCCAGAAATGAAGAAAATGCTTAGAAACACAACTCAGTTGGTGAATCATGAAAATGCATTACATGTTCATTCAAAGCTCCATAAAATAGATAAAGATGAGAATCATGAGGGAAGCTGTTCAGTTATTGATGCTTATCTTAAAAAAAAATTGTCAAAAGGTAAAATATTCAAATCCCTTCTAGTTGTGTATTGATGGACATAAGCACTAAACTCAGTTCATCCGATCATTACATTCCAGTTTGCTCAGATTTTAGTTTGTTTCTTTTAAAGTAACATTTTATCTTCTCCTTTCTTCTCTAGCTTGTGGGATGACATTGGGGATGTGAAACTAACTTGTGACACCTGAAACTTCTTTAATATCTCTTTTCTTCCAGAATTTAATCTATGCTGAAATTTGTGAATCCTCCGGTGATAGATTAGACCGGCATTAACTGTAAAAGTTTTGTCACATTGAGAGCATTAAAATGGCTTCTCTCCAGTGTGACTCCTCTGGTGTGTGATAAGATGTGACTTCTGTGTAAAAGCTTTATCACATTGAGAACACTGATATGACTTCTCTCCAGTGTGAATACTCTGGTGTCTGATAAGATTTGACTTCTGAGTAAAAGCTTTATCACATTCAGAACACTGATATGACTTCTCTCCAGTGTGATTCCTCTGGTGTCTGATAAGATTTGACTTCTGAGTAAAAGCTTTATCACATTCAGAACACTGATATGACTTTTCTCCAGTGTGAATCATCTGGTGTGTGATAAGATGTGACTTCAGAGTAAAAGCTTTATCACATTCAGAACACTGATGTGGCTTCTCTCCAGTGTGAATCCTCTGGTGTCTGATAAGACTTGACTTCTCTGTAAAAGCTTTATCACATTCAGAACACTGATATGGCTTCTCTCCAGTGTGAATCCTCTGGTGTGCGATAAGATTTGACTTCTCAGTAAAAGCTTTATCACATTCAGAACACTGATATGACTTCTCACCAGTGTGACTCCTCTGGTGTGTGATAAGATGTGACTTCTGAGTAAAAGCTTTATCACATTCAGAACACTGATATGGCTTCTCTCCAGTGTGAATCCTCTGGTGTGCGATAAGATTTGACTTCTCAGTAAAAGCTTTATCACATTCAGAACACTGATATGACTTCTCTCCAGTGTGAATCCTCTGGTGTGTGATAAGATGTGACTTCACTGTAAAAGCTTTATCACATTCAGAACACTGATATGACTTCTCTCCAGTGTGACTCCTCTGGTGTGTGATAAGATGTGACTTCTGAGTAAAAGCTTTATCACATTCAGAACACTGATATGGCTTCTCTCCAGTGTGAACTCTTTGGTGTACTATAAGGTCTCTCTCGCTTATAAAAGTTTTGCCACATTCAGAACACTGATATGGCTTCTCTCCCTTGCAAGCCTTCTGGTGTGTGATATATTTTCTCTCCATTGTAAAATCTCCAAACAAGTAGTTTGAAATGACTCCTCTTATGTATATTTGGGTTGGACGTTATTGTAAAGCCATTGTCACTTCCAGAACACTGAAATTACTTTTCTCCTGCTGGATCAATGTGGAAGAGGATCCAAACCATGACTTTTAGAACACAGATATGACTTGTATCCCGTGTGAATCCTCCAGTGAACTGCAATAAAGACTTTCAGTCAATTAAGACAACCATATGTCTTGTTTTCCATGTGACTCAGCTGTATTCATGAAGACCAAAATGTCCTAAAACCTGGTTCATCAATCTACCTGTAGAGAAAGAAAAAATAATTCTATATAAAGGGCTACATAAAGTTGCTTTCTATTTTTAATGTTCATTACTAAATATATCTTATGAATAGAAAGAATATGTACAGCATTATCTACAGTATTTTTTTAATCAAATAGATTTTATTAATAAAGTTTCTAAGTGCGCACAGTATTCCCAACATTCAGCCCAGACAATGGAGTCATACATTCTCACGTATAGGCAGTTGTGGCACTGTTACAGATCATACAGAACAATAACTTGCTTTGTCTATGGTGTCACTTTTACCTTTTATAAACAAATGAACATAGAAAAGAAGAAACAGCCTAGAACAATTCAGCTGTACACGGCTAGTAACTCCCCCCAGTACATACATAGATATCTGACACCGTTCAATGAGGCCCGTGTCTCCAGGATCATACCCCAAGTATGGGTCTCCAATGTAGTTGGTCTCAGAGACTCCGCTCTCTCCTGGCTCTCCTCCTATCTATCACAGCACTCCTTCAGTGTTACCTATAACACTACCACCTCCCCTTCACTCCCTCTCTCTGTCGGGGTTCCTCAAGGTTCTGTCGTCGGACCCCTCCTCTTCTCCATCTACACCTCCTCCCTTGGCCAATTGATAAACTCCCACGGCTTCAACTACCATCTCTATGCCGATGACACTCAAATCTATCTTTCTACCCCTCACCTCACCCCCTCAGTCTCCAATCACATCACCAGCCTACTAAGTGACATATCGGCCTGGATGTCACTCAACTTCCTCAAACTCAACCTTTCCAAAACTGAGCTTCTAGTATTCCCCCCAGCCCGTGCCCCCCCCCCGACTTCTCCATCAAGATCAACAACACTATTATTATTATACAGTATTTATATAGCACCAACAGTTTGCTCAGCGCTGTACATTATAATGGGAGACAGTACACGGTGGATGAGTCTGGCTGCAGAAATCAGGATAGACTGAAGTGGGGATAGCCTGTGTTGGGGTAGGCCGATGAGGAGGGAGTTACAGTAGTCAAGTCGTGATATAATAAGGGAGTGAATGAGTTGCTTTGTAGTTTCTGGAGCTAGGAACGTGCGTATTTTGGAGATGTTGCGGAGGTGGAGTCAGCAATTGGACCTGGGGCTGGAAAGACAGATTGGAGTCTAGAATGACACCTAATACTCTGGTCGTGATGAAGAGGTCAGGGGGGGCATGGGCTGGGGGGAAATCTAGGAGCTCGGTTTTGGCAAGGTTTAATTTGAGGAATTGGAGTGACATTGTCCCTCGATCTCGTGGTGTCCTGCCCACAGCCCATTTCACTGGCCGCCCTGTGTTTCCAGTGCCGGCATCTTCAGTGTGGGCACCCAGCTGTGACAGTTTGCGTCTTCACATCCGGGTGCCCACTGACCATGTGCAAGTTTCTCTGTGCTTTGTGAATGCTCCTGTAATCTTCTAGGACCTGTCATGTGTCCCAGAAGACTACAGGGGGGGGGGGGGGGGGAGGACAACCTCCGCTTCTGATCACCTAGGTGATTGCAGCAGAAGTGGGAGCGGGTACCTGTCAATTTCGGTTACCCCCCGAAAAGGTGCCAGTGGGGTCCTTAACCACTTGCCTACCAGGCACTTATATCCCCTTCCTTACCAGGCCAATTTTCAGCTTTCAGAGTTGTCGCACTTTAAATGACAATTGTGTGGTCATGCAACATTGTACTCATTTTTATCTTTTTTTTTTAGACACAAATAGAGCTTTCTTTTGGTGGTATTTACTCCACGCTGGGTGTTTTATTTTTTTTGTGCTATAAACAAAAAAAAAAAAAGCAAAAAAGTTTTTTTCTATTATAAAATTTTGCAAACAGGAAATTTTTCTCCTTCACTGATGGGCGTTGATGAGGCTGTACTGATAGGCAGCACTGATAGGCAACACTGATAGGCAGCACTAATGAGGATGGCACCAATAGGTGACACTGACAGGCAGCACTGCTGGGCACTGACTGGCAGCACTGCTGGGCACTGACTGGCAGCACTGCTGAGCGGCACTGCTGGGCACTTGTGGACGGAACTGGTGGGTGGCACTGCTGGGCACCGATCCTCAGGGCACTGATTAGCGCCCTGATGTTCCCTCCTCTGATAACTGCAGGCAGTACTTTCTGACAGCATGAGGAAAGTGCAGTCAAGACCCGGCAATTGCATTTTCCGATGACCAGCGTGTCATAGGACACAGCAATCACGGAGATCAACGGGGGCATGCAGGAGAGCGCGCTCTGGGAGGACATCATATGACGGCCTCCCAGAACTCGCCGCCTGCAGTGCAGCCGTCATTTGGCTACCTGCGGTCATCAACTAGTTAAAGCAGGACTTCCCCTTTTGGGTGGAGCTCTACTTTAACTTCAGCAAGAGATAACAGTGCTATAGTATCAAGGGAGGAGTGAATGTAGAGACTGAAACATGTTATATACTCTATAGTATCATTTCTGGTACTCTCACAGTGGGAGTATAGATTTAGTACTTCAACCTGTATACAGATATCAGTGGCAGACGAGTGGGTGACCTGTCCGCCTCACTGAAAATTCAAACTGATAGTGTAGGTTCCCCCAATTGGGAAAACCCCATAAGGGATAAAGAGCTAATGAGAGGAAAGGTGAAAAGGAAGAGAGCAATGGAGAGATAAGAGCAAGAGTAGTGAAGAAAGGGGTACAGACAAGGGGGGAGGAGAGGAGGTCCCCAGGGGGGGAGGGTGTGTGCCTGTATAGAGCAGCAACTGAGTAGTGGGTTACCTAATGGACTCAGGACTACAAAGAGAGTAAGGTTTCATCAGAGTTTGAGGGTAGGAAATGGTCAACCCATGGTTGACATAGTTGTTCATTTTTATGCACTCTGTCTAATAGGACGGCTTCTACTTTGACATGTATCGTGGCTCGAGTGACACTATTCTTAGTTTCAGTGGTATTGAGGTGGGGGGATTTCCAGGCCTTCGCTATGGTTTGCTAAGCCGTGGTGGTGACCTACAGGAGTAGTTTGAATTGCCAGTGTGTCACTTCTTGGGCCTTATGCACGTAAAGGAATGGACGCTGGTCAACTGACCCCAGTCCAGTGTTGAGGAATGGCCTCAGCTGCCATTCTAGCCACGCCCTCTGATGCATTTCACCCCGCCGACTAGGACTTGGTCACACTGCATCCATCCCGTTACTTGTATTGGCTGACACTGGAATTGCTCTGACTCATGCTCCCCTCTTCTCACTTGCCGGTGGGGTGATCTCTTTCCTTCCATCCATAGCTTGGAGACACACCATAAGGTATACTTCTTGGGGCTTGTTATTAAATGAGGCAGTGACCGGATGGATATATATACTGTAACTTCTTCATAAAGAACTGTAGGCATATGGAATATTTTGCACCAATACGTTTGAACAAGCGGGCAGGTCCACCACATGTGAAGGTGGGTAACTGCTTCAAAGCAGCCATGGAAACAAGTCAGGGATTTGGATGGAATGAATGCAGTAATCCGGGCAGGGACCAGGTACCTGAGGGGAGAGGTCTTTGCTATAGGCAGCACTGGTCACACATATATATATTAGGGCATCAACTCTTGTCAGCTTCAGCTCTGAGGAAAGGGACACGTCCCCGAAATGCATCAGCAGGCTGACAGCACCACCAGTCGGACGCTGCCATCTGTTTGGGCCATCACTGTGACTTTTTAGGCTTTTCCATGTACATATTTTGGATGTTTTTTGTCTTTTTCTTTTTTTAAAAAAATAAAGCTTGGATAATGCGCTAGGTGTTTGCACCGCCTGTGTGATTTTTTTTTTACCAGAGCATGAGAGTTTTGTGGTTAGTCTCCATGGCTACTATATTTTGGGAGGAGGATTTCCAAATGTAGATTTAATCCCATTCCCACTTGGATGTATATGGTATGAAATGTAAGGTGGTGGAGCTGGTAGCTGTGTACAGTGGGGATCGAAAGTTTGGGCACCCCAGCTAAAAATGTGTATTAATGTGCATAAAGAAGCCAAGGAAAGATGGAAAAATCTCCAAAAGGCATCAAATTACAGATTAGACATTCTTATATGTCAACAAAAGTTAGATTTTATTTCCATCATTTACACTTTCAAAATAACAGAAAACAAAAAAATGGCGTCTTCAAAAGTTTGGGCCCCCTGCAGAATTTATAGCATGCACTGCCCCCTTTGCCAAGCTGAGACCTGCCAGTGTCATGGATTGTTCTCAATCATCGTCTGGGAAGACCAGGTGATGTCAATCTCAAAGGTTTTAAATGCCCAGACTCATCTGACCTTGCCCCAACAATCAGCACCATGGGTTCTTCTAAGCAGTTGTCTAGAAAACTGAAACTGAAAATAGTTGACGCTCACAAAGCTGGAGAAGGCTATAAGAAGATAGCAAAGCGTTTTCAGATGTCAATATCTTCTGTTCGGAATGTAATTAAGAAATGGCAGTCATCAGGAACAGTGGACGTTAAAGCAAGATCTGGAAGACCAAGAAAAATATCAGACAGAACAGCTTGCAGGATTGTGAGAAAAACAATTCAAAACCCATGTTTGACGGCACGATCCCTCCAGAAAGATCTGGCAGACACTGGAGTTGTGGTCACTATTCCACTATAAAGAGATACTTGTACAAATATGGTCTTCATGGAAGAGTCATCAGAAGAAAACCTCTTCTACGTCCTCACCACAAAAATCATCGTTTGAACTTTGCAAATGAACATATAGACAAGCCTGATGCATTTTGGAAACAAGTTCTGTAGACCGATGAGGTTAAAATTGAACTTTTTGGCTGGAATGAGCAAAGGTACGTTTGGAGAAGAAGGGGCACAGAATTTAATGAAAAGAACCTCTGTCCAACTGTTAAGCATGGGGTTGGATCAATCATGCTTTGGGGTTGTGTTGCAGCCAGTGGCACAGGGAACATCTCACGAGTAGAAGGAAAAATGGATTCAATAAAATTTCAGCAAATTTTGGATGGTAACTTGATGCCATCTGTGAAAAAGCTGAAGTTAAAGAGAGGATGGCTTCTACAAATGGATAATGATCCTAAACACACCTCGAAATCCACAGGGGATTACATCAAGAGGCGTAAACTGAAGGTTTTGCCATGGCCTTCACAATCTCCTGACCTCAACATCATTGAAAATCTATGGATAGACCTTAAAAGAGCCGTGCGTGACAGACAGCCCAGAAATCTCAAAGAACTGGAAGACTTTTGTAAGGAAGAATGGGCAAAGATACCTCAAACAAGAATTGAAAGACTCTTGGCTGGCTACAAAAAGCGTTTACAAGCTGTGATACTTGCCAAAGGGGGCAGTACAAGATATTAACTCTGCAGGGGGCCCAAACTTTTGCAGACGCCATTTTTTTGTTTTCTGTTATTTTGAAAGTGTAAATGATGGAAATAAAATCTAACTTTTGTTGACATATTATAAGAATGTCTAATCTGTAATTTGATGCCTTTTGGAGATTTTTCCATCTTTCCTTGGCTTCTTTATGCACATTAATACAAATTTTTAGCTGGGGTGCCCAAATTTTCGATCCCCACTGTATATAAGGTGGAAATCAAACCTCTGACATGGGAGTCACATTTACATATGTGTTCAAACCTTGTCATGTCTGGGAGGGAGGGGGTTGGTGTGTAAGTGGGAGGAACAAAAGTGATTGACCTGAAGATATCTAAAAATTTCAGGTCTAGATATTTTGTGGGAGTCACATAGGGTTTGGAAGGGTATAAAGGAGTCTGGTGCTGGGAAATTGTAAGTTTGAACTAGACTAGCTCTAGGACAAGCATGAAAAGAAGATGGAGGCATCCATGCCGGATAAAAGCCTGGATTGAGGAGGTATGCCATGAGTGGGTTATGGGGTGACTGTAAGGTGTATCAGAACTTTAGACTGTCCCAGATAGATGGGTAGTGTTGAGTAATTGGGTTTTGGAGTGAGTGACGGCCTCTTGGTTGTAGCCATAATAAATTGGCATCTGATAAGGGGTCACAATCTGCTGACTCTATAGCGACCCATGGGGGGCGGGGTCACTTTTACTGAGTGATATTTAGGGAGTTGAGCAAGATGTGCAGCTTGGAAATATCTTGCAAAGTTCAGAAGCCCCAGACCACTCTAAGTTTCGGTGAGGTATGGATGGATTTGGGTAGATGCAGCTTAATAGTGCCCCATACATAAGTGGTGGGTGACACAAATATGCAGAGGAAACAGGAAGGTATATATATGGGTAGGACCCAAAAAAGGTATAATATTTTGGGCAGAATTGTCATTTTTTACAACCGTGATAAAACCCATCCATGAGAGGGGTAGTCTGGACCAGGATGTCTGTCATGTTTCACATGACTGTCATATGCCTTTCAGTGTTCTCTATATTTTGTCTCTGCTCCTCCCTTTCCTCTGGTTCAGTTCCTGCTGTAGAGATAGCCCATCCCCCTTCCCAGTAATGCATTTCAGCAAGCCTCATGTCTCATGAAGCAGAGCACATTGTGATCTTTTGACCTAACATGTTCATTCTTGTAAGATTCTCTCAGTATATGGAATAAACTTCACAAGATCTACAAGAGATCATCTCGATTGAGTCACTGACTGTGGTATCCAACTGAGATTGGAGAGACAGAACAGTCAACAGATCAGTGAAATGTCTTCACAGGATCCTTGCTATCTGCACACAGTGAGATGTTACATAGATGGATATAGCAGCTACAGAGAGTGCCACCATCTCTACACAAGCCTGTACATGTCTGCAAGTATATCTCAGCATAACACCCATGAGTGTCAGGACAAATTATTGATGTGAATGTCTTACAACTGCAAGTTTATACACTGCATCTGTATGCATTAGCACATGGCTTGTCTGTGAAATTATAAGTGAAAGAAAACCTTTCTGCAATCATTGCCTAGGAAACCTGAACTCACCCACAGAAAAATTGATACATTTCTCTGTAAACTTTCTATCAACCCCTCTCCTTGCTAACATGATGTTTCAGAAAAGTAATATACAGTCTGGGGAAACTAATACACAACCATAATCAGAGCTTCATCCAGAGCAGGACTTAAACCCTGAATTATACAAAAGAGAAAAACGCTTAAGAAAACCATCCTGGAAAATGCAGGAGAATCTTCATGCTGACAAGTTAGAATTGCTGTCTAATATTAATGACTTATCGACTAATACTGTTAAATGCATGTCTGCTGCCTCCCAACAATCTCATGAGCCAATACAACTAGGGGGCGCTATCCAGCACTTGAATGTTGCTTATGAGAATTATCAAAGACCGTGAGTTAAATATATTGCTCTCTTAAAGTGGTACAACACTCAAAGGTCATTGGAAGAATTAATGAGTTTTGAGGAGCTCAATCCTGAAAGAGACAATGTAGTGGAGCGAACAAAGACAAAGGCAGAAGTGAGAATAACACAGCTCCACGAATCCAGATCTTATCGCTCTGCATCTACTAGATGCTCCTCAAGATCTTCCAAATCCATACAATCAAGGTCTTCTACACTCAGTCAACAACTAATAAAAGCCCGTGCTGATGCTGAAGCTTCTAAAATTCAGGCAGCTTTCACCCAAAAGAAAGCAGAAATGGAGGCTCAGGCCGCACATCAGAAAGCAGAGAAAGAAGCTGAAGCCACACGCCAAAAGGCAGAAATTGAAGTTTTGGAAAAACAATGTGAGCATGCCACAGCCATGGAAAGGTTAAGGGTCTTAGAACAAGCCGCTCGTGAAAACGAAAGAGACAACAGTTCCAGACACTCAGTTGTATCTTATGTCTCAGATTCTTCACACACCTCTCCAGAACGTCAACTTCCTGTCACAACAGCCAAACTACTCAAAGTCTCTTCTCTGCACCTACTGTACCTCAAGATGATTTGCCCTTATATCCTCCAATACATCAGACTGCAGCATCTCAGCTAGCCGCAGACACTGGTGTGTATTTAATAGACCGTCCATCATACTTTGGCACCAACAGAGTACCTCCTAGCAAATGCACTACTCTACAAACTAACATGCCAATGAACTTTAAGCCAGTTCCGGCACTGAATGACTTAGCAGCAACATATGTTGCCATGTCACTTCACGTAAGCTCACCAACCGTCACAACCAACTCTGTTCCACCTGCAGTCATGCACCCAAAATCAGAAAACACGGACATGTCAAAGTCTGCTAAATACATGCTCTGCAGAGAACTTGTTAAGACAAGCCTCACCAAGTTTGATGACAAGCCTGAAAATTACAGAGGCTGGAAATCCACTTTTAAGGCCACAATGACTGACCTAGACATCAATGCCACTGAGGAATTAGATCTACTCATCAGATGGCTAGGTCCCCAGTCCACTGAACGCATCAAGAGGCTCAAAGCAGTTCATATTGACAACCCTGCTGCACGCCTTAATGCTGCTTGGGGCAGACTTGAACATACCTTTGGCAGCCCAGAGGCCACTGAAGATGCTTTATTCAAAAGGTTGCAAAGCTTCCCATGGATTTCTGCTAACAACAATCTTCAAGAACTCAGCAATGTTCTATTAGAGCTTCAACTTGCTAATTCTGACATCAACTTACCTAGTCTTAGTTACCTTGACACCTCTCATGGCATCAAACCTATTGTTCTCAAGCTACCATATGGAATACAAGAAAGATGGGCAGTGCTTGGATCAAAGTATAAGGAATAACATAGAGTTGCCTTTCCTCCTTTTTCCTACTTCTGTGAGTTCATCGAAAGAATTGCAGACACTGAGAATGATCCAAGTTTCTCATATGGGGACTGTAACCTCCTCAGTACACTCTCTCCAAGACCTATGAACACACATATGTTGCGCAGAGACTGTAGAGATCCAGCGTTAGTGAAAAGGACTAATGATCTACCTGCACCTGCTACAGTTCTTGAAAAGACTGATCAAAACAAGAGAATTGAGGACTCAAATCGCCAATGTCCAATACATAACAAACCACATCCACTTAAGAAATGTATCGGCTTCAGAAAGAAAACCCTCAAAGAACATAAAGAGCTTTAGAGGAAATGTGGGGTTTGCTACAAATGCTGTGCCTCCATGGAACACTTTGCAAAGGACTGTAAAGCGATCAAATGTATAGAGTGTGACCGTGATGACCATGTGCAAGCTCTTCATCAATATTCGCACAACTCTGCTACGCTTACAAACAATCTTCCTGAGGAAAAACAAGGCGGGGAGCGTCCAGATCAAGCAGCACCTACCACCCCAGTGTTCTCTACATGTACAGAGGTCTGTGGAGAAGGATTCTGTGACCCCAAAGGTAAACCTGAAAAGGCCATAAGACTGTATACTATTCTGGATGATCAGAATAGTAATAATAATAAGAATAATAATAATAATAAGAAGCTTCAAGAGGCCATCAGTCGGGCCCAGGAAGACTACAGGAAGGCATTCAACAGGAAACTGAGGGGAGATCTGGTGTTGCGGCCTGGGGAGAAGGTTTGGCTAGCGACGTCCAATTTAAAGATGCTTTGCCCGTCGAAGAAATTGGGATCCAAATTTATAGGCCCCTTCTGCATTAAAACGGATGGTCAACGAAGTGGCCTACGAACTCGTCCTTCCTGACACACTCAAAATCCACCAAGTCTTCCATGTGTCCCTGCTGAAGCCAGTAATCCCAGATGCCTTCCCTGACCGAGAATCTAGACCCCCGGAAGCCATAACGGTCGAGGGAGAAGAAGAATTTGAGGTGGAATCAATCCTGAAGTGCCGAAGGAGGGGGGGCCAGACCCAATTCCTAATCAAATGGAAGGGCTATGGCCCTGAGGACAATTCTTGGGAACCAGCCCATAATGTCCATGCACCTAGACTTGTCCGGAGGTTCTTTCGCGATCACCCGTGGTGGAGAGATCGGGTGGGCATCCGGAGGTTGCCCGTAGGGGGGGGCAATGTCAGGGATCCCCTCGATCCCCGCCGCGATGGTCCTGGCGCAGGCGCAGTGTGCCGCTCTGTGCAGGGACTCGAGCATTAGGTCCGGCAGGCCGCGGCGTTCGAGTTCGTGCATGCGCAGTAGAAGCCGCGGCCGCCCGCTGGGCACCAATGGCAGTGCAGGGCGGGATATTTAAATGACCCTGAGCTGTCATTCAGTGCCTTCTGGTCTTACCTGTATCCTGTATCTGCGAACCTGTGAATTGTAAGTTGCTGACCCGGATTGTGCTTTGACCTTGCTGTATTTCTCCTGCCCTGACCCTTGCTTTGCCTGACCTCTCTCCTGGATGCCCCCTATTGGATTTGACCTGCTGTTGCTGACCTGGCGTGTGACCCGACCATTCTATGCCCGCTGCCTTGTACCTTGCCGTCCTCTCTGTTACCGACCCGGCCCGTCTGACCTTGCTCATCCATCCATCCCGTGCAGTGGGATCTGCTGACCTCCTCATATCAGACTCTTTCCCGTGGGAGCCCTTGGCGCATACCACTACCACTGACGGACGCACCCAGTAGCCACGACCTGGTCTCAGGGGGCTCCAAGTCCATCCCCACCATCAGGGGCCCTGGTGAACAAGCACCCTGGGACTTAGACTCCGTGCGCTGGGGACGCCTATTCAGTGGAGAGCTAGTGGTACCGCCAGGCGGTCCCTTACAGTTAACTTTACTCTTGATAGTAAATGGTCCCAGGTATCTTGTACCAAGCTTTCTCAAAGGACAATTCAATTTTAGATTTGCCGTGGATAAACAGACTATCTCCTGGTTTCAGTTTTAAGTTGCCCCATCTTTTGTCAAAAACATTTTTGTTACTCACCCGAGCTTCAGAAATAGTTTTCTGCAATATTTCCCCGTTCCTCCTGAGGAACTCCATTTTTTTTTGTACTGCCGGGACAGCGGATTCCACTGGTATTTCCAGAAGGAAGGAGGGGTGATATCCATAGTTGGAGTAAAAGGGGGATTGCTTGGTAGCCGAGTGAATGAAATTATTGTAAGCGAACTCCGCTAACGGAAGGAGAGATATCCGGTCATCCTGTGACTATGAGGAGAAGCATTGGAGGTATTGTTCCAGAGTTTGGTTCGTTCTTTCCGTCTGTCCATTAGTTTGCGGGTGATATGCAGAGGAGAAGTGTAATTCAATCTCTAATGCTTCACACAGAGCTTTCCAGAACTTGGATGTAAATTGTACTCCTCGGTCAGATACAATATTGATAGGAACGCCATGCAATCTTACGATCTCTTTGATAAAAGCAGAAGCAGTTTCCGTGGCGGAAGGAGTCCCTTTCAAGGGACTGAAGTGGGCCATCTTTGATAGGCGGTCAACCACTACAAAAATAGTGGTAAAGCCTTCCGATGGGGGAAGTTCCACAATAAAATCCATGGAGATCATACTCCAAAGTTTTTCCGGTACGGGCAAAGATTCCAACAGGCCCCAGGTCTTGGCTTTGTCAGACTTGTTTCTCAGGCAAACTGTACAAGACCTCACATAGTCCTGGCAATCTTTTATTGAGTTTGGCCACCAGAAGGAGCGAGAGACCAAATTTGAAGTCTTGTGAATCCCGAAGTGACCTGCCAAGGGGTGATCGTGACACCTTTTGAGGATAAGAGTACTGAGTTCTTCGGGCACATAGATTTGTTCTTTATGGAAATACAGACCATTCTTTAGCTGAAGATTCATATCTATGGAAGGTGGATGATTATCCACCACTTGTTACAAGTCTGTCTGCAGCAGTAAAAATTTCTTGGCTGGCAAAATCGTGTCAGGTTTAGACTGTAAAATTGGGTCAGGAAACATACGGGAGAGTGCGTCGGGTTTACCGGTTTTTGATCCAGGACGGTATGTCAAATGGAAGACAAAGCGGGTGAAAAATAGTGGCCATCTTGCTTGTCGTGGCCTTAGGCGTTTTGCCGTTTTCAGGTATTCAAGGTTATGGTCTGTGAAGATGAGAATTGGATGGGATACTCCCTCCAGTAAGTAGCGCCATTCCTCAAGTGCTGCCTTGATGGCTAGCAGCTCTCTGTCTCCCACATCATAGTTCCTTTCAGAGGCATTTAACTTCCTGGAGAAAAATGCAACAGGGTGTAGAAGGGATTGGAGTCCCTGTCTTTGTGACAAGATGGCTCCTACAGCATTCTCAGAAGTGTCCACTTCGAGGACAAAGGCTAGAGCAGGATCTGGGTGCTTCAGGATAGATGCGGAGGTGAACAAGGTCTTTAATTGCTGAAAGGCTGCTTGGGCCTCAGGAGTCCATTTGAAGGGGATATGTTGCCTGGTGAGCTATGTTACTGGTGCGATGATCCCAGAGAAGTTTTTGATAAATTTCCTGTAGAAATTTGCAAATCCTACGATATGTTGCAGTGCTTTCCTGTCTCCTGGAACGGGCCACTCCAATACAGAGGACACTTTTTGGGGGTCCATAGAAATTCCACTCTCGGGGGTGATCACAAGTCTGAGGAACTGGATAGACTGTCTCTCAAACTCACATTTTTCAACTTTTGCGTAAAGGTGATGTTGGCGTAATCTATCCAGAGTCTTCTTCACATGATCCCGATGTTTTTCTATTAAACTGGAGTAAACTAAGATGTCATCCAGGTAAACAATTATAAACAGATCCAAATAGTCCCGAAATATATAGTTTACAAGGTGTTGGAAGGTTTCTGGGGCATTACAGAGACCAAAAGGCATCACCAGGTATTCAAAATGCCCGAAGTGGGTTCAAAAAGCCATCTTCCATTCGTCACCTTTGCGGATTCTAAACAGATTGTAAGCGCCCCTCAGATCCAGTTTTGAGAAGAAACATGCTCCTCGCAGCCTTTGGAATAACTCAGGAATTAGAGGCAGGGGATAATGATTTTTGACTGTTATCTTGTTTAGGTCACGTTAGTCCACACAGGGTCTGAAGGTGTGATCCTTCTTCTCAACAAAGAAGATGCGAGCTCCTGCTGGTGATGTAGAAGGCCGAATAAACCCTTTTTCCAAACTCTCATCAATATAACCCGGAGGACCTCTAATTCTACTTCGGATAGGGAGTAAATTCGTCTGAAAGGAATTTCGGTGCCGGGCAGGAGCTCGGACAATCATAGGAACGATGAGGAGGAAGAGTATTGGCAATCTTTTTATTACATACGTCCAGATAATCGTGGTAAACAACAGGAACAAGTTTCATGGTCTCGGGATCAGAGTGAATTCTAAGAAGAGAGGTTGCTGCACTTGGTTCTTTAGGAATACAGTGGTTCAGACTATTCCGAAGGGAAGAAGATTTCTCCAGACAACCAATTGATGGTTGGGTTGTGTGCTCTTAGCCAGGGCATGCCGAGAATAACTGGAAATATCGGGGAAGTAATGATATCCAGACACTGAAATTCCTGGTGTCCCGAGGAGGTGATGCATAACATTGGCACGGTCTCTTGTGTCACAGGGCCAGAACGGATACCAGATCCATCCGCTAGATGAACCTAAAGTCTTTGTGCCTTGGTACAGAGCAGAATCTTATTCTGGGTAGCGAAGTTTGCATCCATAAAACAACTACAAGCACCCGAGTCTATAATGGCTGGACCGTGATCGTCCCTTCGGCCAGTTGTAGCTGAAGGTGGAAGGAGAGATGCGTTCGGCTTGTTCCTTGGGGATGCATCATATAGAACCAGCTGGGAGAGGGCTTATGAGGTCTTATTGGACACGTCACTATATATTGACCTGCGTCACCACAGTAGAGACAGAGCTAAAACTTCTGTCATCAAATACGCTCTGCAGCAGACAACTGTGGTCTCCAAAAGCTCCTTCTAGATGGATTAAGATGTTTTCCTTTATTAAGGGGTAACTCTGACGGAACAGCAGTCGTAGAGGGCACAGGAGTCCCCATTTCTGAACATATCAAGATCTCCCCATTTGTTTTCTCATCCTGTCTCTCCCGAATCCGACGGTCAATGTGGATAGTCAGGTCTATCAGATTCTCCAGTCTGGTTGGTACCCCCACTCGGGCAAGCTCAGGGTGTCAGAAAGGCCACGACAAAACTGGTAGCGGAGAGCAGACTCATTCCATTGAGTATCGGAACTCCAGATGCGGAAATCGGTAACATATTCCTCAACAGGCCTTTGGCCCTGCTGTAACTTGCTGAGCACTGAACATGAGCAGAGACACTCCTTAAATAGGCCGTCTGGCACCAATCTTTGCTGTGCGTGATCACACATTTCCGATCACGATTCGTCTTGCTGGAAATCCCTTACAACAGGGCGGGGCAAATCAAATTTAGCAACCAGAGACACATCAGCAGACACCCCCCACCCAGCCAATACACAAACACATTCATCCCATAATAGATTGTTCCCAAGCAAGACACACAATAGAACAATGGGATACACCACATGGCAGTAAACAATGAACAACCCCCACACCCCACCTATTCATGTCTACACAATATCAGGACATTCCACCCTGCACCCCTAACAGGCACAGGGTGACTTACACATAAGAGGGATATGGGGAGCTGAGACAGGGATCTCCCTACTCCTCCAACATGAGCTGTGTTCCATGGGCCCCCACCCAAAGTCACTCCCATCACAGGAAGCACCTACAACAACAAATGGCAGAGTTGCCAGCTGTCCGATTAAGCACTGAACCACCATTTACTAATGTTGGCATGGACATATGTGGCCCCTGGACTGTTGTTACACGCAGAACTCGTGGCGGAGTTGCTAACAATAAGCGATGGGCTGTGCTGTTCACTTGCTTGAGCATTGGTGCAGTGCACATTGATGTGATAGAATCAATGGACTCTTCTTGTATCATTAATGCTTTCAGAAGATTTGTTTCTGTACGGGGACCTGTAAAGTCCCTGAGATCTGACTGTGGGACTCATTTTACAGCAGCAGAAAAGATAGAGATCTTCTTGAATGGCAATAAGTGTAAATGGGAACTCAACCCACCTCATTCCTCACATGGGAGGCTCTTGGGAACGCATGATTGGAGTTGCAAGAAAGATCCTGGACTCTATGCTACTGGACCAGAAAACTTCTCAATTTACTCATGAAATCTTAGTCACTCTTCTTGCAGAAGTGTCCGCTATAATCAATGCAAGGCCATTGGTCCCTGTGTCCTCAGATCCCGAGTTCCCAGTGTTGCCCACTCCAGCCACTCTTCTTACCCAAAAAACTGGGGCAGCCACTATTCCCACAGAGGAACTTGATTACCCCAACATTTACAAGCATCAATGGCGACGGGTTCAACATCTTGCTAATGTGTTCTGGAATCGCTGGAAGATGGAGTCCCTTTCTACCCTTCAAAGTCGTAATAAATGGCAAACTAGCAAACCCAATCTACAAGTGGGAGACGTAGTTGTTTTGAAGGAGACAGATTCCCATGGTAACCATTGGCCCATGGCTCTGATTACAAAGACTATGCCAAGTAACGATGGAAAGGTACGCAAGGTAGAAGTTAGAGTCATGAAAGAAGGTTCTGCACACCTTTACTTCAGGCCTATAAAGGAACCAAAGAGGAAGACAAGTCATCCACCTGAATTACAGGGAGGTAAGAAGGAAGGTGCATGTTGCTGCCTTCTCCTCTGAATATGGATTTCCATGTCTCAGCCTGGACTTTCCACACCAACATCTGCAAGTATTATGCTGAATGTTTGCATTGTTTTCCTTTGTTCTTCCCTTCCCTCTTGTTTTGCAGATGTTCCCGGAAAGAATCTTCATTATTTATATTGGACTTGAACTAAAGTTTATTTGGTTTAATGTTGTATAGATAGCCCCTCCCCCTTTCCCAGAAATGCATTGCAGTTCTAGCCTCATGGCAAGAAGCAGAAACATGATGATCTTTTGACCGATCGAATGTTCATTGTTGTAAGATTCTCTCAGTTTATGGAAGAAACTTCACAAGATCTACAAGATGTCTTATCGATGGAGTCACTGACTGTGGTATCCAACTGAGGATGAAGTTATCACCATCTCATCACAACTGTAAGTTTCAGAGATCACACTATCAATGCTTAGATTGGAGAGACAGAACACCCATACATAGCCGTCCCCGGCTTCTCACCCCTCCCCCATACATACCCGTCCCCGGCTTCACACCCTTCCCCCATACATATCCGTCCCCGGCTTCTCACCCCTCCCCCATACATACCCGCCCACGGCTTCACACCCCTCCCCCATACATACCCGTCCACGGCTTCACACCCCTCCCCCATACATACCCGTCCACGGCTTCACACCCCTCCCCCATACATACCCGCCCACGGCTTCACACCCCTCCCCCATACATACCCATCTCCGGCTTCTCACCCCTCCCCCATACATACCGGTCCCCAACTTCTCACCCCTCCCCCATACGTACCCGTCCCTGGCTTCTCACCCCTCCGTCACACATATCCGTCCCTGGCTTCTAACTCCTCCCCCACACATACCCGTCCCTGGCTTCTCACCACTCCCCCGTATATACTTGTCCCCGACTTGTCATCCCTCCACCACACATACCCCTCCCCCATACACATCCCTCCTCAGCTACTCACCCCTCCCCCATACACATCCCTCCCAAGCTTCTCACCCCTCCCCCATACACATCTCTCCCAAGCTTCTCAAACCTCCCTCATACATATCCCTCCCCAGCTTCTCACCCCTCCCCCATACACATCCCGCCTCAGCTTCTCACCCCTCCCCCATACACATCCCCCCAAGCTTCTCACGCCCCCCCATACACATCCCTCCTCAGCTTCTCACCCCTATACACATCCCCCCAACCTTCTCAAACCTCCCTCATACATATCGTCTCCCAACTTTTCACCACTTCCCCATATATATCCCTTCCCAGCTTCTCACCCCCTCCCCCATATACATCCCTTCTGAGCTTCACACCCCTCCCCCATACACATCTCTCCCCAGCTTCTCATCCATCCCTCATACATATCGTCCTTAGCTTCTTGCCCCTACCCCATACACAGCTGTAACGGAACTGACCCCAGACTGTGCTTGAGTACTTCCATTAGAATACCGCTTCCCCCTCCGAACACCAACCACAGACACCACAGCCGCCCATACAAGACTAGACACCAGTCCTGAAGTAAACCAGGAGGTAGACTACATTATTTGAACACAGATACAAGATATATACACTCAGGGGACAATCCCCCCTCCCTGCATAATGACCCTGGGGCGGGGCAATCTACATTTAGTAACAAGAGACACACAGGTATTCAAACTTCACACCAGCAGACAGTCCCATCAGGAGGAAGGGCTGCTGGAGACACCCCCCACCAACCAATACACACAAACACATACATCCCATAATAGTTTGCTCCCAATCCAGACACACAATAGAACAATGGGATGCAACCACATGGCATTAAACAATGAACAACCCCCCCACCCCACCTAGACATGTCTACACAATATCAGGACATTCCACCCTGTACCCCTAACAGGCACAGGATGACTTACACATAAGAGGGATATGGGGAGCTGAGACAGGGGTCTCCCCATCTCTCAAAAGTGAGCTGTTCCATGGGCCCCCCACCCAAAAGCCCTCCCCAACTTCTCCCCTTTCCACCATTTGCATCCCTTCCCAACTTCTCACCCCTCCCCCATACACATCCCTCCCAGCTTCTCACCGCTCCCCCATACACATCCCTCCCAGCTTCTCACCCCTTCCCCATACACATCCCTCCTTAACTTCTCACCCCTCCCCCATACATATCCCCTCCTAGCTTCTCACCCCTCCCCCATACATATCCCCTCCTAGCTTCTCACCCCTCCCCAGCTTTTCACCCCTCCCCCATACACATCCCTCCTCAACTTCTCACCCCTCCCCATATACATTAATCCCCATCTTCTCCCCTCTCCCCCCATTCACATACCTCCCATCTTCTCACCCCACCCCCATACATATCCCTCCCAGCATCTCACCCCTCTCCCATACATACCTGGTGTCTCTCCTGTTATTCTGTCTCGGACACATCAGAGGAACATGGTGGGAGATCGGCCTGAATGTCCTTCTTAGGAGGGAATACCGGAGCCATTCTGAGGCCCATTTAATGGCCGGCAATGAGGAGGAAACCAACACTGAGAAGTAGATGCTGAGATATATACAGCACGGGGCAGCACAGTGGCTGAGTGGTTAGCACTTCCACCTGACAGTACACCTAGGACTTTGGCTTGTGGGGTGGGACTGATGGTGGCGTTGTTAGTTGTGATGGAGAGTATGGGGGGGGGGGCACGGGATGGGGGGAAAATCAGGAGCTCGGTTTGAGGAAATGGAGCAACATCCAGTTTGATATGTCATTCAGTAGGTGGGTGATATGGGCGGAGACTGAAGGGGTGGGGGGTGGAGAGGTAGATTTGTGTATCATGGGCATAGAGGTGATAGTTGAAGCCGTGGGAGTGTATCAGTTTGCCAAGGGAGGAGATGTAGATGGAGAAGAGAAGGGGCCCGAGGACAGAACCTTGAGGGACCCCAACAGAGAGGGGGAGGTGGTAGCGTTATAGGTAATGCAGAAGGAGCGCTGGGATAGATAGGAGGAGAACCAGGAGAGGGCGGAGTCTCTGATGCCAAGGGAGTGCAGTTTATTGAGAAGAGGGTGGTTGACTGTGTCGAAGGCTGCAGAAAGGTCGAGGGGCAGGAGGACTGAGTGGTGGCCATTAGCTTTAGTGGTTAGCAGGTCGGTGATTTGAGTAAGGCGGTTTCGGTGGAGTGTAGGGCGGGTTCGGTGGAGTGTAGGGCGGGTTCGGTGGAGTGTAGGGCGGGTTCGGTGGAGTGTAGGGGATGGAAGCCGGACTGTAGGGGATCGAGGAGGTTGTTTTCAGTGAGGTGGGAGCACAGACGATTGTAGACTAAGCGCTCAAGGAGCTTGGAAGTAAATGGCAGCAGGGAGATGGGTCTGAGGTTGTTCAGGTCGGTGGGGTCCAGGGAGTGTTGAGTATGGGGGTGATGTGCACATGCTTTAGGGGGGAGGGGAATGCGCCAGTAGAGAGGGAGAGATTGAAGATGTGGGTGAAGGAGCGTAGGATGGAGGGGGAGGGTGACCGGAGGAGTTGTGTGGGGACAGGGTCAAGGAATGTACAATATAGATGTAAACTGACGGCGCTATATAAGTACCTGGAATAAATAATAATAATACACCCAGATCATCGATGACGAGGAGGAAGGTTCGGTCACAGATGATTGGTCCGTCTATAGCAGGGACAGGAGGCGGGACCAGGAATAGGAGATCCACCTGACTTACCCGTGTGCTCTGACATGGAGAAGATCCCATGCTGGCCCTATGGTGGCCGTGTGTTCAGGATGGAGACCGACAATCACAAGACCTTCTGGAAGCTGATCTAAAATGGCTGACAGGAGGAAAGTGTTCCCAGGACAGGAAATGACACCAAACAGGAAGTGACAGACAGGAAGTGACACCAGACAGATTTATACAGAGGGTGCAGTATGGAGAGCAGACACTAGATGGTGCTGCTCCAAAAAACGCTGAATAGCATAAAACAGGGAAAGCCATCAAGTTATCTCATTACAGTGCAGTAGATTAGAGCTTTGTCCTCCATTCTGTTGTAGCCCACCTGTCCTTCCTCTGGCAGCCATTTTTCCTTGGTCTGATATCTATGTCACACAGTTATCACATTACAGTGGATTAGATATTTGTCCTCCATTTTGTTGTAGCCTTCCTTTTCCTCCTCCGGCGGCCATTTTACCTTAGGAGATATCAATGGTCTCACAGTTATACACATCACATTGCAGTGGATTAGATCTCCCTCCTCCATTTTTTTGTAGCCCGCCTGTCCCTCCTCCGGTGGCCATTTTCCCTTAGTCTGATATGAATGCTGGCACATTTTGTCCCCTGATATTAGACATTAGCCGGGTGATTGTACACACACAGCGGGCAGATCTCAATCAATGTCACCCACTAGTCTATACTGTCACGGGGTTGGCCAGCCAATCATGTGGCTCCTATTCTGTCCTTCCAATGACCATTCCTAGTACATAGGACTCATCTTCCATACTACATTCATGATACAACAAGATGGAAACTCCCAATATACAGAGAAAATCTCCCATAAAATACATAGAAATCACATCTGCCCTAAAGGGCCATAAACATAAGAAGATTGCCCCCGACGCCCCCAGATTCATCTACAATACTAGCCAAGGTGTCATTGGTCCCCCTAATACACGGATAGTACCCCAATCCTGCATTCATACATGTGACAATACACCATGGATTCCTCCCGCTCTATATTATGTCTCCATACAAATCAGTCGCCATCCAATCCATCCATCTCACAAAAGCTCCAATACCCAGCAAATGTTTCCGTCTCCTCCTAGTAATAACCATGTGATCTCCATGAGAATAAAGCGCCAATTTGTGTCCTTATCCCCTCCCCCTACGCAGGATGTACACCCCTTCATGGCCACGCCTCTTTCTGTAACTGACAATTGTGCGGTCGTGCAACGCTGCACCCAAACTAAATATCCGTCCTTTCTTCACACAAATAGAGCTTTCTGTCGGTGGGATGTCATCACCTGTGCGCTTTTTATTTTTCACGCCATAAACAAAGGAAGACTGAAAGTTTTGAAGAAAAACAATATTTTGTACTTTCGGCTATAAAATATATAAAGTAACCTCAAAGTTAGTTATAAATTTCACCAAAATGTCTCCCGCTCCATGTTGCCCTCAAATACAACTCCAACCTCCATGCTGCTATGCAAACCTACTACAACTCTCATCAAGACCCTCTCATCCAATCCTCATCACTCTTCTCTACCCTTAATTCCTTACTCCGCCCCCCACTGCCTCCGCCCACCAACTTACTGCACAGGAGATTGCCAGTCACTTCAAGAAGATGGACACAATTCGTGACGAGATCTCCAGTGTCAAGCTTCCTCCTCCAACCAACATACCAGACCCAACACCAAACTCAAGTGTCACGGTGTGCCAGGCTGTGCGCTCTCCCCCTCTCAGCTCCACCCACCTCTCCCTCCTCTCAGCTCCACCCACCTCTCCCCCCTCTCATCATGTCACGGCCCTTTGAAGCCGGGCCATCCAGGATGAGAGGTGTGACTCCTGTCACCTCTCTGTCTCTATCCAGAGCAGCTGGAGGGGGAGAGATAGTTCTCTGCGGTGAGGTTCACACCGGGCCGTGGCAGTCAGCATGGCCTCGGCAAGTACAGCATGGGCTCAGGAGTTTCCCATGCCTGCACTCACCGACTGAAAAAGGCCGTGCTCTCATGATCATGGCCCATGTCATGGGGGTGTGCCTCGTTGCCGGGCAATGTGGCACGCTGCCCCACGGTTGCTAGGATGACTGGGAGCGCCCTACACTGGTCTTAAGAAGACCGGTGAGGAGCGTCCCAGGTCGTTCTGTCCGCTACATAGCTGCTGGGAGGTCTGCGGTGAGGCAAGACCCCCACAGCCACTCTGCAAAGACCCCGGGATCGGGAGGATTATTACCAGCTGACACTCTGCAGTAATACCGGGATTTACAGTATTATTACCCGCTGGGCACGCTGCCATACTCCAAGGACTGCTTTGCTGTGGGCCCCACAATACTCTGCCTAATACTCTGGGGCCCGGATTACCTGCTGTTGCTGTGTGCTAGGACTGCTCTGCTGTGGGCCCCACAATACTCTGCCTAATACTCTGGGGCCCGGATTACCCACTGTTGCTGTGTGATAGGACTACCTGTTGTGGGCCCCCTATACTCTGCCTAATACTCTGGGGCCCGGATTATCCGCTGTTGCTGTGTGCTAGGACTACCTGTTGTGGGCCCCCCTATACTCTAATTCTCTGGGGCCCGGATTACCCGCTGTTGCTGTGTGCTGAGGAGGGTCGCCCCCTGCTGTCATCTGCTGTGAGCCAGGACATCCCTGCTGGACCCGTGAGTGTCTGCACCCGTTTTATTCCCCTATGGACTGTCCATGAACTCTCCCCCCTTTCTCTTCCGTTTGGATTACAAACTGCCAGAGACTCTGACTTTGCCCCCTGGGGCCGGATTACAATTGTTTTGGGCCCTCTCCCTGCTCTTCCCCTACACTGGGCACTGAGACGCTACCTGCTGACCCCAATTGAGTGATTGTCATTCTTTCAATAAAGCTTTGTGTGTTTATCATCTGCTCTGTGTGTTCTGTCCTGCCTACCCCCCGTCACAGGGGGTGTGTACTGTCCTGTCCTGGTATTTGGGGGTGTTTGTCCCCTCCTGGTATTTGGGGGTGTTTGTCCCCTCCTGGTATTTGGGGGTGTTTGTCCCCTCCTGCCTACCCCCATCACAGGGGGTGTGTACTGTCCTGTCCTGGTATTTGGGGGTGTTTGTCCTGCCCTGGTATTTGGGGGTGCTTGTCCTGTCCTGCCTACCCCCCCCATCACAGGGGGTGTGTACTGTCCTGTCCTGGTATTTGGGGGTGTTTGTCCTGTCCTGCCTACCCCCCGTCACAGGGGGTGTGTACTGTCCTAGTATTTGGAGGTGTTTGTCCTGTCCTGCCTACCCCCCATCACAGGGGGTGTACTGTCCTGTCCTGGTATTTGGGGGTGCTTGTCCTGTCCTGCCTACCCCCGTCACAGGGGGTGTGTACTGTCCTGTCCTGGTATTTGGGGGTGTGTACTGTCCTGTCATTTGGGGGTGCTTGTCCTGTCCTGCCTACCCCCTGTCACAGGGGGTGTGTACTGTCCTGTCCTGGTATTTGGGGGTGTGTACTGTCCTGTCATTTGGGGGTGCTTGTCCTGTCCTGCCTACCCCCATCACAGGGGGTGTGTACTGTCCTGGTATTTGGGGGTGCTTGTCCTGTCCTGCCTACCCCCCATCACAGGGGGTGTGTACTGTCCTGGTATTTGGGGGTGCTTGTCCTGTCCTGCCTGCCCCCCATCACAGGGGGTGTGTACTGTCCTGTCCTGGTATTTGGGGGTGTTTGTCTTGTCCTGCCTGCCCCCCATCACAGGGGGTGTGTTCTGTCCTGGTATTTGGGGGTGTTTGTCCTGTCCTGCCTGCCCCCCATCACAGGGGGTGTGTACTGTACTGTCCTGGTATTTGGGGGTGCTTGTCCTGTCCTGCCTGCCCCCCATCACAGGGGGTGTGTACTGTCCTGTCCTGGTATTTGGGGGTGTTTGTCTTGTCCTGCCTGCCCTCCATCACAGGGGGTGTGTTCTGTCCTGGTATTTGGGGGTGTTAGTCCTGTCCTGCCTGCCCCCCATCACAGGGGGTGTGTACTGTCCTGTCCTGGTATTTGGGGGTGTTTGTCCTGTCCTGCCTGCCCCACATCACAGGGGGTGTGTACTGTCCTGGTATTTGGGGGTGCTTGTCCTGTCCTGCCTGCCCCCCATCACAGGGGGTGTGTACTGTCCTGTCCTGGTATTTGGGGGTGCTTGTCCTGCCTGCCCCCCATCACAGGGGGTGTGTACTGTCCTGTCCTGGTATTTGGGGGTGCTTGTCCTGTCCTGCCCCCCATCACAGGGGGTGTGTACTGTCCTGGTATTTGGGGGTGCTTGTCCTGTCCTGTCTGCCCCCCATCACAGGGGGTGTGTACTGTCCTGTCCTGGTATTTGGGGGTGCTTGTCCTGCCTGCCCCCCATCACAGGGGGTGTTTGTACCGTCCTTATTTCAATGACCTCATTCTCCTCATGACTGCACTGTGTCTGGTATGGTGCTCTGTATATATATATATAGTAAAGCATATAAACACTTCATACGTTAGGGACAGGGGCGTATTTACCGCAAACAAGGCGCTTGCCTTGGGCAGCATTTTTTAGGGACTCATGTGACAGGTGACAGAAAATGGGGACCAAGTGAGCTCAGCCATGGGATGGGAGAGAGTCTGTGGGCTTCTGGAGGGTGTAGAGGCCGACTCTGGTTCCCACACATGGGTGACACTGGGGATGGCTGGCTGCTTTATTTCCGGAGAGGTGCAGGTGAGTGCTAGAAGAACGCATCTCTAGAAAAGAACTATGAACTGTTTTGTCTCATAAACAGTGAAAGAAGTGGAGTTCTCTCTCAGCTGACCTCTCTCTGTATTTGTTTCTCCCATAGAGAACCCTGAGAGTCCTGGATGGGAATGATTGGTTTCCCGTTTCCACAGACAGACAATCAGCAGAGCTCTGCATACAAAGAGTGTCGTTTTCTCACCGAGAGATGAAGAGATTTTGTCTCTTAGTTATAAAACTGGTTGGTTGGCTAATGACTGCAAACAGAGAAAGATTTGGGATTTGTTTCTGCTTCAACAAATGCCTGAATTAGTTCCAAGCAGGGGCGGACTGACAACTCATGGGGCCCCCGGGAAACAGGAAGGTACAACAACTGGCCACTGCCCCAGTCTATAACTGGCCTTCACAGGAACACATGGAAGGGCGACGCATGTCAGACAATAAAAGAGAACAATTCCCAGCTCAACGTACCAACCAGCCTGCAAACAAACCGCATTGTCCTGTCTAACAGGATGTGTTACACACAGGGGTTCAGTTAGCACACATTTACAAATACATGTAGAAGCTGCACAGCCTCTTTGCTGCACCCCGATATTCTGCACTTCCTAACTCTACACATTTTGAGAGCCCCCATAGTAGAGGCACATGTATTGGATGGATAGACCGAGGGCAGGTGAACCTGAGGGAGCCCACCCCTCCTTAAAGGTACAGGAGCGCACTGGACACCCAGCATATAGCACAATGGCAGCTAAGGTGTCCAGTGCGCCCCCCTCACCAACATCTAGAAGGATCTACAAACTTCAGATAGAAATTGTGAGGAAAGATGACAACTGAGACATTGTCCAAAGACATGCCTTCCTCATGTCCCAAATAGCAATGCCCCCCAACTCCTCATAGACTGCTTATCTCATATAGGGAGAGACATTGTACAATACATGGAATGACTTTATAGACAGGTGACATACAGTCATGGCCGAAATTGTTGGCACCCTTGATATTTTTCCTGAAAATCAAGTATTTCACACAAAAAAGGTATTGCATTAACACATGTTTTGCTATACACATGTTTATTCCCTTTGTATGTATTGGAACAAATATAAAACAGAGGCAGAAAAGCAAATATGACATAATGTCACACAAAACCCCAAAAATGGGCTGGACAAAAGTATTGGCACCCTTAACTTAATATTTGGTTGCACACCCTTTGGAAAACATAACTGAAATCAGTCGCTTCCTATAACCATCAATAAGCTTCTGACACCTCTCACCCGGAATTTTGGACCACTCTTCCTTTGCAAACAGCTCCAGGTCTCTCTTATTGGAAGGACACCTTTTCCCAACAGCAATTTTAAGATCTCTCCACAGGTGTTCAATGGGATTTAGATCTGGGCTCATTGCTGGCCACTTCAGAACTCTCCAGCGCTTCTTTGCCATCCATTTCTGAGTGCTTTTTGACGTATGTTTGGGGTCATTGTCCTGCTGGAAGACCCAGGATCTTGGACGCAAACCCAGCTTTCTGACACTGGGCCCTACAGTGCGACCCAAAATCCTTTGGTAATCCTCAGATTTCATGATGCCTTGCACACAGTCAAGGCACCCAGTGCCAGAGGCAGCAAAACAACCCCAAAACATCATTGAACCTCCACCATATTTTACCGTAGGTACTGTGTTTTGTTCTTTGTAGGCCTCATTCTGTTTTCGGTAAACAGTAGAATGATGTGCTTTACCGAAAAGCTCTATCTTGGTCTCATCTGTCCACAAGACGTTTTCCCAGAAGGCTTTTGGCTTACTCAAGTACATTTTGGCAAACTGTAGTCTTGCTTTTTTATGTCTCTGTGTCAGCAGTGGGGTCCTCCTGGGTCTCCTGCCATAGCGTTTCATTTCATTTAAATGTCGACGGATAGTTCGCGCTGACACTGATGCTCCCTGAGCCTGCAGGACAGCTTGAATGTCTTTGGAACATGTTTGGGGCTGCTTATCCACCATCCGGACTATTCTGCGTTGCAATCTTTCATCAATTTTCCTCATCCGTCCACGACCAGGGAGATTAGCTACAGTGCCATGGGTTGCAAACTTCTTGATAATGTTGCGCACTGTGGACAAAGGCAAATCTAGTTCTCTGGAGATGGACTTGTAACCTTGAGATTGTTGATATTTTGCCACAATTTTGGTTCTCAGGTCCTCAGACAGTTCTCGTCTCCTCTTTCTGTTGTCCATGCTTAGTGTGGCACAGACAGACACACAATGCAAAGGTTAAGTGAACGTCTCTCCTTTTTATCTGCTTTCAGGTGTGATTTCTATATTGCCCACACCTGTTACTTGCCCCAGGTGAGTTTACAGGAGCATCACATGCTTGTAACATTCTTATTTATCCGCAGTTGTGAAAGGGTGCCAATACTTTTGTCCAGCCCATTTTTGGAGGTTTGTGTGACATTATGTCGAATTTGCTTTCTTTCCTCCCTTTTTTTGTTTTGTCCCAATACACACAAAGGGAATAAACATGTGTATAGCAAAACATGTGTTAATGCAATACGTTTCGTGAGAAATACATGATTTCCTGGAGAAATATCAAGGGTGCCAACAATTTCGGCCATGACTGTAAATGTAAGGCAGCCCATACATGCTGGGATTTTCTTTCCTGCAACCACGGAAAATGACTTGATTCCCCTATCCACATAGTAAGTATTGATGGGGCAATCCATCCCGTGGAGCGATTGTGTTCTCCCAGTGGCACTCCCAGGGTCTTGTAGGATAGACACAGGTCTGTCCTACAAGAAATTCCACCTACAATGTAACTATTCCAACAAGAAAATACTCAATTGATGGAAGAGACAATGACCCTGAAAACACAAATGCAGCTCCACAGTCAGGAAGACAAAGTGCCCCTCAAGGAACAACAGACCGGTGAGACTAATCAATGTCCAACAATGACCGAGACAAAGACCAGCGACAGCCAAGACAAGTCCGATAATCCTGAGACCACAGACAGACAATCACCAAACCACAAGAACAGACAACATACTCCTGAAATTGTCCTAATAATAGACTCCAATGGGAAATATCTAAACACCAAACGGCTCTTCCCAGGAAGAAGAGTCTCCAACATTCACCGTTCAACAATTGAATAATTAGTAGGAGTCATTAATAATCCATATTTCACCAACACCAAACATATCATCATACACACCGACCCGAACATCATCCAGGGACAACAGGAAGTCATCGCCCACAAACTGTCACAACTAGCAGACATTGCACAGCAAAAATGTCCCCATTCCAAAGTAATCCTGTCCTCCCGACTTCTGAGGAAGGACACACCAAACGCCATAATCCAACGTATCAACACAGAGCTGGCAGACAAAACCAGGTCAGAGCCTGCCATTCACCTGGCACACCATCCCTCCATATACCCCAACACCTGCTACACACCAGTCTCTTGCTGTTTCATCACATCAGCAGCAGTGCACCACAAGGACCAGCCAGCCTGCTCTGTTTATAGACCTGCTCAAGGTATGTGCTCTTGTTCCTGAACTTTCTGCAGTCATCACATGTGAACTGATTGCCCCGCTATCTGCTCCTGGCCTGACATGATCACCGGCCTTATCAATAAGACTCGGTCCCAAGGTGAATAAGGCCGGGATCAATAAATTATCATCTTCTTGAGGAGCAGAAGAAGACTTAAAGCGGAGCTCCACCCAAAAGGGGAAGTTCTGCTTTAAGGACTGCTCCCCCGCTCCCCATTAAGGATTGGCACCTTTGGGGGCGGGGGGAGGAGCGGTACCCGAATTTGACAGGTACCCGCTCCCACTTCCGGTCTTATCGCCTGGCTGATCGGATACGGAAGGTGTCCTCCCTCCCTGTAGTCTTTTGGGACACGTGACAGGTCCCAGAAGACTACAGGACCAATCATGAAGCGAAGCACTACTCGTGAATGCACAGTGGGTACCCATCTGTGAAGCGGCAAGCTATCACAGCCGGGTGCCCACACTGAAGATGCCGGCCTCCTGGAATACAGGACAACTGGTGAAGCGGGCTGAGGGGGACACACCGCGGGACCGAGGGACAGGTAAGTGACTGATTTTTAGAAGTCAGCAGTTACAGTTTTTGTAGCTGCTGACATAGTTTTTGACAGGGTGAGTGGACTCCACTTTAAGCTGACCTCTCCACCATCACCTACGTCCTGGATTTTACCGGATGTGTGAGGCAAGAGCGAGGTATATCACCCTTGAGGCCACAATATACACAGAGTCCTATGTTGTGTTATAATCACAGATATGAACCCTTCACTCGTCAATGTCCTTACAATGGTAGACTATGCCATCACAGATATGAGGCCTTCACTCATCAATGTCCTTACAGTGGTAGACTATGCCATCACAGATATGAGGCCTTCACTCGTCACTGTCCTTACAGAGGCAGACTATGCCATCACAGATATGAGGCCTTCACTCATCAATGTCCTTACAGAGGCAGACTATGCCATCACAGATATGAGGCCTTCACTCATCAATGTCCTTACAGTGGTAGACTATGCCATCACAGATATGAACCCTTCACTCATCAATGTCCTTACAGTGGTAGACTATGCCATCACAGATATGAACCCTTCACTCATCAATGTCCTTACAGTGGTAGACTATGCCATCACAGATATGAACCCATCACTCATCAATGTCCTTACAGTGGTAGACTATGCCATCACAGATATGAACCCATCACTCGTCAATGTCCTTACAGTGGTAGACTATGCCATCACAGATATGAGGCCTTCACTCATCAATGTCCTTACAATGGTAGACTATGCCATCACAGATATGAGGCCTTCACTCATCAATGTCCTTACAGTGGTAGACTATGCCATCACAGATATGAACCCATCACTCGTCAATATCCTTACAGTGGTAGACTATGCCATCACAGATATGAACCCATCACTCGTCAATGTCCTTACAGTGGTAGACTATGCCATCACAGATAAGAGGCCTTCACTCGTCAATGTCCTTACAGAGGCAGACTATGCCATCACAGATATGAGGCCTTCACTCATCAACGTCCTTACACTGGTAGACTATGCCATCACAGATATGAACCCTTCACTCGTCAATGTCCTTACAGAGGTAGACTATGCCATCACAGATATGAGGCCTTCACTCGTCAATGTCCTTACAGTGGTAGACTATGCCATCACAGATGTGAACCCTTCACTCATCAATGTACTTACAGAGGTAGACTATGCCATCACAGATATGAGGCCTTCACTCGTCAATGTCCTTACAGTGGTAGACTATGCCATCACAGATGTGAACCCTTCACTCATCAATGTACTTACAGAGGTAGACTATGCCATCACAGATATGAGGCCTTCACTCGTCAATGTCCTTACAGTGGTAGACTATGCCATCACAGATATGAGGCCTTCACTCGTCAATGTCCTTACAGTGGTAGACTATGCCATCACAGATGAGGCCTTCACTCGTCAATGTCCTTACAGTGGTAGACTATGCCATCACAGATGAGGCCTTCACTCGTCAATGTCCTAACAGTGGTAGACTATGCCATCACAGATGTGAACCCTTCACTCATCAATGTCCTTACAGTGGTAGACTATGCCATCACAGATGTGAACCCTTCACTCATCAATGTCCTTACAGTGGTAGACTATGCCATCACGGATGTGAACCCTTCACTCGTCAATGTCCTTACAGTGGTAGACTATGCCATCACGGATGTGAACCCTTCACTCGTCAATGTTCTTACAGTAGTAGATTATGCCATCACGGATATGAACCCTTCACTCATCAATGTCCTTACAGAGGTAGACTATGCCATCACAGATATGAGGCCTTCACTCATCAATGTCCTTACGGTGGTAGACTATGCCATCACAGATATGAACCCATCACTCGTCAATGTCCTTACAGTGGTAGACTATGCCATCACAGATACGAGGCCTTCACTCGTCAATGTCCTTACAGTGGTAGACTATGCCATCACAGATATGAGGCCTTCACTCGTCAATGTCCTTACAGTGGTAGACTATGCCATCACAGATGTGAACCCTTCACTCATCAATGTACTTACAGAGGTAGACTATGCCATCACAGATATGAGGTCTTCACTCGTCAATGTCCTTACAGTGGTAGACTATGCCATCACAGATATGAGGCCTTCACTCGTCAATGTCCTTACAGTGGTAGACTATGCCATCACAGATATGAACCCTTCACTCGTCAATGTTCTTACAGTAGTAGATTATGCCATCACGGATATGAACCCTTCACTCATCAATGTCCTTACAGAGGTAGACTATGCCATCACAGATATGAACCCTTCCCTGTCCTTGAGAAGCCTGCATGTAGCAAGAGGGAAAGGGCAGGCAACTCACCATGGTGTCCAGCCACAGCAGCCACACTGACGCCACACGGCCCTGACACACAGCGCGAGCACAGACATTTTTCCCGGGGGTTGCACTGCTCAGAGGACAAAGGCCACGCTCCCGAGAGCACGGCCCATGTCAAGGGGGCATGCTTTGTTGCCAGGCAACAAGGCACACCACCCCCGGTTGCTAGGGTGACCAGGGATGCTCCACACAGACCTTAGGAAGGCCTGAGGGGAGGGTCTTGGACCTTCTTCACCGCTGTACAGCTGCCAGGAAAGTCTGCGCTGAGGCAGGACTCCTGTAGCACTCTGCAAAAGACCCCAAAGGGCTATTATTTCTGCCCCTATTATTAATACTGTTGCCCTGGGGTGGAGATCGAGGAGATTATTCCCACTACTGACTCTGCAGCAATACCCAACTGCTGACGCTGATGCTAAGATTGGGAGGATTATTATACACTGCTGGTACTCAGGACTAGTACCTGTTGTTTGGACCCTCTGTTGTGTGCTGAGGTGGGTCGTCCCCTGGACTGTCTCCTGCTGTGAACCTGGGCATCCCTGCCGGAGCCGTGAGTGTATGCACCCCTGTTTATTCCCCCTGGACTGTCCTTGAACTCTGCTCACTGCTCCCTACTTGGATTGCAAATTGCTAGAGACTCTAACTTTGCCTCCCTTGGGGATGGATTACACTTATTTTGAGCCCTCTCCTTGCTATTCCCCTAGACTGGGTACTGCCAGGCTACTTGCAGACCCCAATTGAGTGGCTGTCAGTTCTTTAATAAAGCTCTGTGTTTTTAGTATCTTCTCTGTGTGTTCTGTCCTGCCTATGCTCTGTCACAGGCTCATATCTGTGATGGCATAGTCTACCACTGTAAGGACATTGATGAGTGAAGGGTTCATATCTGTGATGGCATAGTCTACCACTGTAAGGACATTGATGAGTGATGGGTTCATATCTGTGATGGCATAGTCTACCACTGTAAGGACATTGATGAGTGATGGGTTCATATCTGTGATGGCATAGTCTACCACTGTAAGGACATTGACGAGTGATGGGTTCATATCTGTGATGGCCATCACAGATACGAACCCTTCACTGCTCAATGTTCTTACAGTGGTAAACTATGCCATCACAGATATGAGCCCTTCTACCACTGTAAGGACATTGATGAGTGACTATGCCATAACAGATATGAACCCTTCACTCGTCAATGTCCTTACAGTGGTAGACTATGCCATCACAGATACGAGCCCATCACTCATCAATGTCCTTACAGTGGTAGACTATGCCATCACAGATACGAGGCCTTCACTAATTAATGTCCTTACAGTGGTAGACTATGCCTTCACAGATATGAACCCTTCACTCGTCAATGTCCTTACAGTGGCAGACTATGCCATCACAGATATGAGGCCTTCACTCATCAATGTCCTTACAGTGGTAGACTATGCCATCACAGATATGAGGCCTTCACTCATCAATGTCCTTACTAGAGATGAGCGAATCGAACCTGACGAAGTGGAATTCGTTCCGAAGATTTGGAAAAATTCTATTCGCGACGAATCGAATTTTCCCAAAAATGGCGGCGACATGTGTGGCGACGGAGAAAATGGACAGAGAAGATGGGGCGGGGATCTCTGGGAAGGCGCGCAGACAAGGCGCGCTGACCCATAATGCATTCATGACATGTGATCGCATTAGCCAATCAGCAGCCAGCCAGCACTGTGTAATGGTGGAGCTATAAATCGCGGCCATCTTAGAATTCTCCATTAGCCTCCGTTCATGCAAGAGAGACAGACCTGTGTGTATTAAGGGACAGAGTTAGGGCCACAGAGACTTTAGGGCCACAGAATCGTTACTCAGGGACACAGAATCGTTACTCAGGGACACAGAATCGTTACTTAGGGCCACAGCTATCAAAGAATCGAAAATTTAAAGTGACATACACCCTTTTTTTTTTGGTGGCTGTCGTGCACAGTTGGTGCTGCAGTTTGCCGATTGTGCAAAATAAACTGACTTTCTGCTTCACAACCACTATTGTACGTTCAAAGAGTTAAATCCATTTACACGCCGGCTGGCGGTAATATTTTTTGGGTGATTAGTGCATTCCAGTGACACAAACGTACAGTTTCCAGCCAACGGCAAGCTGCAATTGACCGATTGTGCTAAATAAACTGACTTTCTGCTTCACAACCACTATTGTACGTTCAAAGAGTTAAATCCGGTTTTATTTTTGGGGTGCTTATTGAATTAAAGAGTATGTCAGACAACACGCAGAGGAGTGGCAGAGGAGGCAATGTTTCAGGAGCGAGCAGACGTGGCAGCAGAGGAAGGGGTCGAGGCAGCACTAGTCGCAGCCAGAGGCCAGTGCTCCCGGTGTCATCCAGCAGTCGTGTCTCCACCGACAACCCTGCCGCCATCGATTGGTTGACTCGGTCGTCTTCCTCTTCCCAGGTCACCTCTGACACCTACAGCCAACGGTCGGTGGGTACGTCAGACACAACCGTTAGTTGGCATGGCCCGGGAGCAAGCCCACTGAAATCACGTGTCCTCGACCTGCCCCTGTCCTTTGGTGTTCCCTCACCAAGCGAAGTATCGCATGCTGTGGGCTCAGCCCCACTGTACAGTGAGGAAGAGCTAACAGAGGGCGGTCAGGAACGGGGGGAGACATCCGCCTCTTCAGCAGCCAGGCGAAGAAGTACTGACGAGGAGAGTGGCTCAGTAGCCGGTCTAGAGACAGGTCTGTCTCCTGACCCACACGCAGCCGAGGGGGCTAGTAGTGACGCGGAGACCCTAATTGATGATGATGAGGCTGATCGCACTTGGCAGCCTCGTCGTCATCAGGCTATTGCTTCCGCATCATCAGGAGAAGAGGGTGCCAGCTTGCCAGCGAGCAAAACAGTCGGTGGGTTGCCCAGGAGGCAGCAGGGTAGCAGCAGTGTCAGTGGAGCCAAACGGCCACGGAGTAGAGCACCAGCTCCACTGCAGCCTACCACCACGGCCAGTAGTGGTGCCGGTGTGCACGGAGGAAGTAGCAGTCAGCCAGTGAGGAGTAGCGGGGGCAAAGTTTCCTACTCGGCGGTGTGGCAATTTTTCGTCAAGCCGCCCGAGGAAGTAAACGTAGCCGTATGTCGACTATGTGGCCAGAAAGTCAAGCGTGGCCAGGGGGCCAATGTTGGGACTACAGCGTTGCGTCAGCATATGCAGCGTCGCCATTCGGTGGCCTGGGAAAACCGTGATAAAAATACGGCGGTACTGCCTGCCCCAGCCCCCGCTCCATCACCCGCTCCGTTACTTGCTCCGTCACCCGACGTCAATCGCCCTCTATCAGCCAGTCAAGGCTCCAACACCTCTGCTGAGGGGAGTTGTCGCTCGTTGGCATCTTCCGCTCATTCAGATGCTCCTTCTCCTGCTACTCCTCTTCACGGATTCCGTCAGCAGTCTTTCTTGGAATCCGTTTCCAAGAGACAACAGTTTGCGAGCACGCACCCGACGGTGCAAAAGCTGAACGTCCTCCTGTCCAAGTTGCTGGTGCTGCAGTCCCTCCCTTTCCAAGTGGTGGACTCAGCACCTTTCCGAGAAATGATGGCTTGTGCCGAGCCGCGGTGGAGAGTGCCAAGCCGGCATTTCTTCACCAAAAAGGCAGTGCCAGCCCTGCATTCACATGTAGAAGAGATGGTGGGCCAGTCTTTGAGCATGTCGGTCTCTGCCAAAGTGCACGGCAGCGCCGACGTGTGGAGCTGTAACTACGGTCAGGGACAGTACATGTCATTTACGGCCCACTGGGTGAACGTGGTGCCGGCACAGCCGCACCAGCAACTTGGACAGGTCACGACGCTTTTGCCTCCACGTTTGCACGTCCTTGGTCCAGCAAAGATGTCCGCCTCTACCACCTCTTCTTCCGCCGTGTCCTCAGCCGCCACCCCCGTGCCAAGTCCCATTACCCGACCGGCATATCACATGTGCAGGGCGCAACGGTGTCACGCTGTGCTGCACCTGGTATGCCTTGGCGAACGTAGTCACACAGGGGAGGAACTTCTGAGTGTAATGAACAGAGAAATCGACAGATGGCTGTCTCCGCGCAAACTGAAAATCGGAACCATGTTGACCGACAACGGAAAGAACATGGTGTCTGCTCTGCGTCAAGGAAGGTTGTGCCATGCGCCATGCATGGCTCACGTGTTCAATCTGGTTGTCAAGCGGTTCCTAAAATCCACCATCCCACTGCAAGACATCCTTAAAATGTCACGTAAACTTTGCATGCATTTCAGCCATTCCTACACCGCAAAGCACACCCTCCTTGAGCTGCAGCGGCAGAACGGAATTCCACAGCATCGCCTGATCTGCGATGTTGCAACAAGGTGGAATTCAACCCTACACATGTTAGACCGCCTTTACGAACAGTGAAAGGCCATCACCGATTTCCTGATGTTACAAGCGGATAAAGGTACTCCCCTGTGTAACTTCGATGTCAGCCATTGGCAGCTCATGCGTGACACCTGCCGCTTGCTCAGGCCCTTGGAGGAGGCCACGCTATTCATCCCATAGTCCTGCCGACTCACGAACGACGTCATTCCTCTGTTGCACATCCTGGAACAAATGCTGTTAACAATGGCTGGTCAGGATGCGGTAGACGTGGCGCACAGATCTCAACGCCACATGACCCCTGTGGGGGCAGGACAGGAAGAAGAGGAGGAGGTAGAGGAGGACATTTGTGCTCAGGAATTATTGAGTGAAATGGGTGGTTTTTCCACTCAGCGGACAGGAGTGGAGGAGCAGGAGCATCTGGTAGAGGAGGAGGAGGAGGAGACAGAGGACCCAGACGCACCGTGGCAGTATGCTGTGGAGATGGAGGCAGGGAGTCCCTCGCATTCCTTGGCACAAATGGCCCATAGCATGCTCGGTTGCTTGCGTAGCGACAGCTGAATAATAACCATCAGACAGAGGGATGACTTTTGGCTGTCCACCTTGTTGGACCCTCGCTACCGTTCAAAAATGGTGGCCTTTTTCACACCTGCTGAGAGGGAGGCCAAAATAACGTACTATAAAAACCACCTATGTAGTCAGTTGGTCTCTGCCTTTCTGCGCCAACGTCCATCCTCAGACACTGTGGGCCCTGTGCGCTCGCGTTCCGCTGCCATGGCAGCAGGGGAGGGGTGGGGTTGTAGGAGCAGTGGCAGCTCCACCAGCAGCGGCTGCCTCAGTCTGCAGTCGATGATGAGTAGCTTTCTTCACCAGTGCAGTGAGGAAACTACTAACCAGCCGCAGCAGCAGCAGCATCAGGTGGACCTGGAGCAGGACCTCAAACAACAGGCTTGGGCCTACTTGGACAGCACCCTGCCAACCGAGGTAGACAATCCCCTTGACTACTGGGCAACGAAACTTGACCTTTGGCCCCAACTAGCTGAATTTGCCCTTGAAAGGCTGTCATGCCCGGCCAGTAGCGTGGCATCGGAGCGCGTGTTTAGTGCGGCAGGGAGGTATTGTAACTCCGCGGAGGACACGACTGTCCACCCAAAGTGTGGAGAGACTCACGTTTGTGAAAATGAATCAGGCGTGGATTAGTCTGGATTTCAAACCACCAGTTCCTGACACAACTGACTAAATCCGCCATGAATCATGCCCCAAACTTGTTATTAGGGACAAATGGAAGACCTCCACCTGATCCGTACATTTGTATATATATTTTATTGAGAGGCTGCTGCTCGGCCGACTCATGTTTTGCACATTTTTAATGACTTATACTCTGCTGGTCGGGCCCCTCATGAATTGGTGTTTTTAAATTATTTATACGTCGCTGGACGACTGTCACATGAATTTAAACTTTTTAATTATTTATAGTCGACCAGTTCCAGACCGATGGAATAGCAATTTTTTTAAATATTTATTTGACACGTGTTGTCCATCTCATCAATGAGGTGGACTGTTTATTTATTGGCCACGGTTTGGCCCCCTCCTGTTTCTTACATTGTTAACTTGTTGTATCGGTCACGGTTTGGCCACATGTTTAGTTGTCTTGTTAAGATTTTCTGCAATGTACACAGTTACGCTTGACTTGTCGACTTTCCACAATCTACTAAGGTATAGCATCGCATCAAAGGTTTTTTTTTTTTTTTGGTCTAAACCATTTCTTATAATGTCAATTTGTAGGATACGCCGCTGTAAGGCGACCTACTTTTTTGTCACTGTGTAGACATCTATTTATAGGCCGATGTTTGGCCAGAAAGATATATTTAGTAATAACCTAGCCGTTCAAGCCGCTCACTGAACACCTCGGGAATTGCTTTGTATATCTGTCGCCTTAGGGGCCGCTGTCTGGCGACATAATTTTTTGTCACTGTGTAGACATCTATTTATAGGCCGATGTTTGGCCACAAAAATATATTTAGTAATAACCCAGCCGTTCAGGCCGCTCCCTGAACACCTCGGGAATTGCTTTGTATATCTGTCGCCTTAGAGGCCGCTGTCTGAACAGCTCATGAATTGCTTTCTATATGTGTCGCCTTTGAGGCCGCTGGCTGGACAGCTGATGAATTGATTTGTATATATGTACTTATTGTCCGCTGTCCGGACAGCTCATGAATTACTTTTTGTATATAGCCTTCCAAACCACTCTCAGAATAAGTCATGATATTCATGCTGTGTATAGCCTTATAGGCCAATGGTCAATCAAGTCATGATTGTTATAGTGTGTATAGCCTTATAGGCCGCTGTCTTTACAACGTTATAATTCCATGCAGTATATAGCCCTATCGGTCACTTTCTGGCATCCAGTTGCTGTAGCCCCCATCACCACACTGTGCCACGGGCCCCTGTACCGCCTTCTCATACTGCTGCCAGATCCATCCTCTGCCATGTGCATCTTTGTCGTCTGCTCACGCTGCTGGGTTCCAGTTTTAAACCTAGGCCTGTGTATGGCTTCCGAATACTGCTGCCTCCACCGCCACCCTGCGCCATGTGCCTCTGTCGTCTGCTCACGCTGCTGACGGCTTCCGCTTTTTAAACTAGTCCTGTGTATGTCTTCCGAATACTGCTGCCTCCACCACCACCCTGCGCCATGTGCCTCTGTCGTCTGCTCACGCTGCTGACGGCTTCCGCTTTTTAAACTAGTCCTGTGTATGTCTTCCGAATAATGCTGCCTCCACCACCACCCTGCGCCATGTGCCACTTTCGGGTCTCCTCACACTGCTGCCAGGTCCATACTGATTCATGGCCCCCTGTACCGGCTCCTCATGAACGTGGTTCAGCGGGTTTGCATCACTTAACGGCAAATCGTTGACAAACGCTGGGACGTTCAGTGTTGTCCGCATTAAGCCAGACACCAAAGGGCAGCACAGACGTGTTATTACTCGCTCAAGCATGGCTGAATAAAACCAGTCTCTACCACAAATTGGACCCAGACCTGCCCAGGGTCTCGTAACTAAATTGCACGGAGGAGTAGAGTCCGTTATCGGAATTAATTAGACAAAACGCCACACCAAAAAGAGTGGCCATTTCCAACACTTATTCCAGAAAGAGGAACAACCCGTTTCATATACGGCCCGTAGACGTTTCACGTCTGCCACATTCAGTCGATTTAAGACGCAAGCTCCACTTCCTGTGGTCTCTGACCGTCGATATACCTTTAAGTGTCAGCTTTGAAGCTATATTCCCTCCGGAGCACTGACACTGGTGCCCTTCCGTCAACATGCCTTTAAGTTTCAGTTTTCAACCATATTCCCCACAGAAGCCAAACTCTTGGGTATCCCAAAAGCTGCTCAGCGGGTCAGGGCAATAAAGCTCCCGGTTCGCAGGTTGTTCCGTCTTATGGATGGAAGTACGACGGTATATGATCTTCTTCGCACCCACGGCATTACCTCATAAAATTTCTGCATTGCATCTGCAATCACAACGCTGACTTCCCGGATCGCCACTCAGCCATTGGACTCTTGATAGTCGTCTCCCCACACTGCTGCTGGGGGGACTTTTTAACCTAGGTCTGTGTATGGCCTTCAATTGAAGCTGCTTCTGCTCCGCCACTCTGCCATTGGACTCTTGATAGTCGTCTCCCCACACTGCTGCTGGGGGGACTTTTTAACATAGGCCTCTGTATGGCCTTCAATTTAAGCTGCTTACGCTTCGCCACTCTGCCATGGGCCCCTGTACCGCCTCCTCTTGCTGCTGCCAGGTCCAGAGTGTCTCATGGGTCCCTGTATGGCCTCCCATTGCTGCTGACTTCATCGCCAGACTCTGCCATGTGCCACTTTCAGGTCTCCTTACACTGTTGGTGGGTTCCATTTTGTGATAGGGTGCTGTATGGCCTTCCATTGCTGCTGCCTCCACCGCCACCCTGCGCCATGTGTCTGTCGTCTGCTCACGCTGCTGACGGCTTCCGCTTTTTAACCTAGGCCTGTGTATGGCTTCAGAATAATGCTGCCTCCACCGCCACCCTGCGCCATGTGCCTCTGTCGTCTGCTCACGCTGCTGCCAGGTCCATACTGATTCATGGCCCCCTGTACCGGCTCCTCATGAACGCGGTTCAGCGGGTTTGCATCACTTAACGGCAAATCGTTGACAAACGCTGGGACGTTCAGTGTTGTGCGCATTAAGCCAGACACCAAAGGGCAGCACAGACCTGTTATTACTCGCTCAAGCATGGCTGAACAAAACCAGTCTCTACCACAAATTGGACCCAGACCTGCCCAGGGTCTTGTAAGTAGATTGCACGGAGGAGTAGAGTTCGTTATTGGAATTAACTGTGAGGGACTTTTAAACCTAGGCCTGTGTATGGCCTTCAATTGAAGCTGCTTCTGCTCCGCCACTCTGCCATTGGACTCTTGATAGTCGTCTCCCCACGCTGCTGCTGGGGGGACTTTTTAACATAGGCCTCTGTATGGCCTTCAATTTTAGCTGCTTACGCTCCGCCACTCTGCCATGGGCCCCTGTACCGCCTCCTCATGCTGCTGCCAGGCCCGTAATCTGCCATGGGCCCCCGTACCGACTCCTCATGCTGCTGCCAGGCCCGTAATCTGTCATGGGCCCCTGTACCGCCTCCTCATGCTGCTGCCAGGTCCAGAGTGTGTCATGGGTCCCTGTACGGCCTCCCATTGCTGCTGTCTCCCTCGCCACACTCTGCCATGTGCCACTTTCAGGTCTCCTCACACTGCTGGTGGGTTCCATTTTGTCATAGGTTGCTGTATGGCCTCCCATTGCTGCTGCCTCCACCGCCACACTGTGGCTCCACACTGGTTTTGGCCCCGTGACTGCCCAAATGAGTGAAGTGTGCGGTGATTCTAAGATCGACGGCACTCATCTGCATGTCATACTGACTGACAGTATTATTTCTCTTCCCCAGCAGACTCCAAGGGCATTTAAATTAAAGGTACAGTGTTCTGCACTAATATAAAGGCTCTCTGAAGCCTAGAAACACCCTTTTTATAAGTTAAATTCGCAGCGAATATATTCGGCTCGAAGCGAATTTATTCGGCGAATCAGCCGAACCGAATTTTTGAATAATTCGCTCATCTCTAGTCCTTACAGTGGTAGACTATGCCATCACAGATACAAACCCTTCACTAGTCAATGTCCTTACAGTGGTAGACTATGCCAACACAGATATGAACCCTTCACTCATCAATGTCCTTACAGTTAATCCACAAACATCTATCAGACCACAACCAACTACTTCTATATAAAATAAATCTTCAAACAAACCATCTCTAAACCTCCAGACTTATCTCTGCAACCTGCCACTATTCAGTCTACCACAAAATACGGAGAGGTAACTGAAACTGAAAATCAAAAAACTGCCAGAAAACTACACCTATGAGGTAAGTGCACGAGGTGTGAACCCGGCAGCAAAGAACCTCCATAAAATATCACACACCATTGTAGAAACATCCCAGCTGAGAAAAGTTATCCACAAGAAACCATCCAACAAACAACCCAATAAATGGATCAACAGAGAATACAAAGCATTAAGGAACACCTTACAGACTGTCTCCAATAACAAACACTGAGACCCCGACAACACCGACCTAAGGAGGGCCCATGGCATCCTACAGAAAGATACAAACACTGAGACCCCGACGACACCAACCTAAGGAGGGCCCATGGCACCCTACAGAAAGATACAAACACCGGGACCCCGACGACACCGACCTAAGGAGGGCCCATGGCATCCTACAGAAAGATACAAACACCGGGACCCCGACGACACCGACCTAAGGAGGGCCCATGGCATCCTACAGAAAGATACAAACACCGGGACCCCGACGACAACGACCTAAGGAGGGCCCATGGCATCCTACAGAAAGATACAAACACCGGGACCCCGACGACACCGACCTAAGGAGAGCCCATGGCATCCTACAGAAAGATACAAACACCGGGACCCCGACGACACCGACCTAAGGAGGGCCCATGGCATCCTACAGAAAGATACAAACACCGGGACCCCGACGACACCGACCTAAGGAGGGCCCATGGCACCCTACAGAAAGATACAAACACCGGGACCCCGACAACAACGACCTAAGGAGAGCCCATGGCATCCTACAGGAGGATACAAACACCGAGACCCCGACGACACCGACCTAAGGAGAGCCCATGGCATCCTACAGGAGGATACAAACACCGGGACCCCGGCGACACCGACCTAAGGAGAGCCCATGGCATCCTACAGAAAGATACAAACACCGGGACCCCGACGACACCGACCTAAGGAGGGCCCATGGCATCCTACAGAAAGATACAAACACCGGGACCCCGACAACAACGACCTAAGGAGAGCCCATGGCATCCTACAGAAAGATACAAACACCGGGACCCCGACGACACCGACCTAAGGAGGGTCCATGGCATCCTACAGAAAGATACAAACACCGGGACCCCGACGACACCGACCTAAGGAGGGCCCATGGCATCCTACAGGAGGATACAAACACCGAGACCCCGACGACACCGACCTAAGGAGAGCCCATGGCATCCTACAGGAGGATACAAACACCGGGACCCCCGCGACACCGACCTAAGGAGAGCCCATGGCATCCTACAGGAGGATACAAACACCGAGACCCCGACGACACCGACCTAAGGAGAGCCCATGGCATCCTACAGAAAGATACAAACACCGGGACCCCGACGACACCGACCTAAGGAGGGCCCATGGCATCCTACAGAAAGATACAAACAAATCCTTCCATAAATGTCCAAATCTCCCAGGAATAGAGATCTCATCTTACTAAACAAATCTGCTGCACCCTGACATAGGCTTTAGTTTTCTGTACCAGAGGTGACGGCACCTTATCAGGTAAAGTATCTGCTGGAAAATATAAAGATCCCCCTCCCCCCACTACTGACCTACCTGGTGGGCAGGGTGGAGGTTTCTGTATCTTAGGTCATGTATATAATAGCAGTGTAATGGGATGTTGTGTCCATAAATCCTCTGAAATATCCTTTGATATGCCCCCCCTTCCTCAGCCCTCCATCTAATATAGATCTCAATGTTCTCTGTAGACCTAATACAGGGTCACCTGACAATTTCTCATATACATGTAAATCAGATGATTGTCACATGACCTCATTGTCATCATATGCTGTGTCCAGAATGACAACCCATCCCCCTTATCAGCTGGCTTCATTGTTATATCTCCCCTTGCTGCTAATGATGACAATGCACCTTTCTCCTCAATGGTCCCATGATTAGGACATGACCCCATAGTTCCCGATTATAGACTGTCATACTTTACCATCCAAATGAAGGAACATTTCTGCTGCTGCATATGTAGTGGGTGGTGGAAACTTCCATTTTGTGTGTAAACCTCAGACAGACCTACTCAGTGGTGTGACTACAGGTGGTCCCTCAATATGGCCTCTCCAGGAATAATGTCCCTTCAATCTAATATTCCTGAAACATCTATACAAGTCCTGTGCCAACAAACCTTCATGATACCTTTAGGGCTAAAGCCCCAACCTTTCCCCAGAAGGTCCATCTTACCCAATGTCAGTCCAGCGGAGGTGAAGGTGACAATTCCGTCTATTTCTGTTGATGATGAATCATCTGTTGGGATGGTTGGATGAGTGGGAGATCCCTTGTTGCAGCGTTGATGTTTCCTACCTCCCCTATGGCCGGATCTCTGCCGTTTCCTTGATTCTGATGGACAAAACGAGGCCGGTGTTGTCCCTCTATAGATTCTAATAAAGCTCCACCAGCAGAGGAGGGAAGTGATGGCTCAGAGGCTGTAGAAGAAGGTCTAGTGAGCAGTCTAGATGGACGAGGTGAGTCTTGTGTAGGTGGCGCTCCAAGAGTACGCCTGATTAGTAGACGTTTAGATGTTGGACTCCTTCAGCTGCTCGGCTGACAATGCAGACTGCAGTGTAGACTCCACCTGTGTGATCTGTACAGCCAGAGCAGCTTCTTCCTTCTTGGGAAATGAGAACAATGGAGCTTTTGTTTAGGACTTGTGCAAACAGACCATTGGACTCCTCCCTGTCCGCAAACAAAGCTGGGTTCAGTTGGCCTCCCAGCCCCCTTGGCATACGCGGTGCTGTCTAATGTTCAGCTAAAGTTCTGCCATGTCACCCCAATGACCCTTGTCTTCTCAGGAGGATTTAGATCTGGTGTTATTTCCCCCCAAGAAAACCTCCATCTCCTCCACTAAAGACACCCTCTCCCCCCCCCCACAGAAGACACCCCTCCCCCACTAAAGACACCCTCTACACCAGTGGTTCTTAACCTGGGTTCGATCGAACCCCAGGGGTTCGGTGAGTCAGTCTCGCGGGTTCGGCAGAGGTGAAGACCCACACCCGACTCATATGATTCGTGCAGTAAATATTCATTATTATGTTTTTGTTTTTGTGTGAAAATCATGTTTTAATTTGTTCTTAACGGTTTTGTTCATTTTGTGCACCTATGTATAAATATATACTTAAATATATACCTATGTTTTGAATTTTAAAAATCATATTTTATTTTTCCAATTAAGAAGGGTTCGGTGAATGCGCATATGAAACTGGTGGGGTTCAGTACCTCCAACAAGGTTAAGAACCACTGCTCTACACTGAGATCACCTCTTACCCATCCTTTCCTGCACTAGAGGACACCCCTCCCCCTCTTACATGGAGCTGCAGTCGGAGACAGACAAGAAGCTGAAGAAGAAATGTCTGGAGAGATCAGGATGGAAGAAGCCATAGAGGGAGACTACTGGGGTCACAGCAGCTATTGAAGGGAGAGAGGGGAACCATGGGGGGCAATGTGGTGTCACTAAGTGGGGGGGTACCATGGGGGGGGCAATGTGGTGTCACTAAAAGAAAAGGAGAGAGGAACTATGGAGGGCAAAGTAGGGTCATCATAATGGAGGGAAGGAACTATGGAGGACAATGTGGGGGTCATCATAATGGAGGGGAGGAACTATGGAGGACAATGTGGGGTCATCATAATGGAGGGGAGGAACTGTGGAGGAAACGTGGGGTCATCATAATGGAGGGGAGGAACTAGGGAGGACAACGTGGGGTCATCATAATGGAGGGAAGGAACTGTGGAGGAAACGTGGGGTCATCATAATGGAGGGGAGGAACTATGGAGGACAACGTGGGGTCATCATAATGGAGGGGAGGAACTGTGGAGGAAACGTGGGGTCATCATAATGGAGGGGAGGAACTATGGAGGACAATGTGGGGTCATCATAATGGAGGGGAGGAACTATGGAGGACAATGTGGGGTCATCATAATGGAGGGGAGGAACTATGGAGGACAACGTGGGGTCATCATAATGGAGGGAAGGAACTATGGAGGAAAATGGGAGGGTCATCATAATGGAAGAGAGGAACTATGGAAGACAACGTGGGGTCATCATAATGGAGGGGAGGAACTATGGAGGACAATGTGGGGTCATAATAATGGAGGGGAGGAACTATGGAGGACAATGTGGGGTCACTATGGGGGGAGGGGCAATGCAGGGAACATAGGAGGGGGTGACAAGGTACATACTGGGGGGTTCTGGAATAGAAAACGATTTCTTTTTACTTTCCCCAAACAATGTAATAGGAGGACCCCCAGACACCCTATCAGTCTGTATGGAATGGGGCAGATCCTTGTATTACAGAGTTGATGGAGAATGTGGGGTCATCATAATGGAGGGGAGGAACTATGGAGGACGATGTGGGGTCATCATAATGGAGGGGAGGAACTATGGAGGACGATGTGGGGTCATCATAATGGAGGGGAGGAACTATGGAGGACGATGTGGGGTCATCATAATGAAGGGGAGGAACTATGGAGGACGATGTGGGGTCATCATAATGGAGGGAAGGAACTATGAAGGACAACGTGGGGTCATCAGAATGGAGGGGAGAACTATGGAGGACAACATGGGGTCATCATAATGGAGGGAAGGAACTATGGAAGACAATGTGGGGTCATCATAATGGAGGGGAGGAACTATGGAGGACAATGTGGGGTCATCATAATGGAGGGGAGGAACTATGGAGGACGATGTGGGGTCATCATAATGGGGGGAAGGAACTATGGAGGACAATAGTGGATCATCATAATGGAGGGGAGGAACTATGGAGGAAAATGGGACGGTCATCATAATGGAGGGGAGAACTATGGAGGACAATGTGGGGTCATCATAATGGAGGGGAGGAACTATGGAGGACAATGTGGGGTCATCATAATGAAGGGGAGGAACTATGGAGGACAATGTGGGGTCATCATAATGGAGGGAGGGAACTATGGAGGACAATGTGGGGTCATCATAATGGAGGGGAGGAACTATGGAGGACAATGTGGGGTCATCATAATGGAGGGGAGGAACTATGGAGGACAATGTGGGGTCATAATAATGGAGGGGAGGAACTATGGAGGACAATGTGGGGTCACTATGGGGGGAGGGGCAATGCAGGGAACAGTAGGAGGGGGGACAAGGTACATATTGGGGGGTTCTGGAACAGAAAACTATTTTTTTTACTTTCCCAAACGATGTAATAGGAGGACCCCCAGACACCCCATCAGTCTGTATGGAATGGGGCAGATCCTTGTACTATGGAGGTGATGGCGGATGTAAAGGAGATTGTACAATCAGATTGTATCGTGTATGGTCACCTTTAGGGCTCATTCACACCAACAGTCCATCTGGCCATACACTAGTAGGTTTTCCAATGACCGTCCGTACAAACATTCATGTGACAATTGTCATCAGTACCTCGGATGACATGACCAATGTCCTTCTCATTTCCTGGGGAAAACCTTTGTTTTGGAATGAATGGATCATCATAATGGAGGGGAAGAACTATGGAGGACAATATATGGTCATTAGAGATGAGCGAATCGAACCAGGCGAACCGGAATTCAATACGAATTTCAGGAAATATTCGATTCGCGTCGAATCCGAAATTTTGCCTACTTCGGGTGCGCGAATCGAATATTTCCAGATCAGCCGGCAAAAGTGTCCCTGCAGTGAGCTCCGCTATTTCTGACAGTTCTCTGACAGAAGGAACACATGTACAGCGGTTGAAACATTGTATCTATTAGTTTACATTTAGGATACAGATGTTTCAACCGCTGTACATGTGAAGGAGCTGTCAGAGAACTGTCAGAAATAGAGGAACTCTGCACATACACTTTTTGCCGGCATGGAATTATTCTTCTTTTCATCCTACTTCTTCTTCTTCTTCTTCTTCTTCATCCTCATCCTCTTCTTCTGAGGATGAGGATGATGAAGAAGAAGAAGAAGAAGAAGTAGGATGAAAATAAGAATAATTCCAAGCCGGCAAAAAGTGTATCTGCAGAGCTCCTCTAAGTGTATCTGCAGAATGTCATTTATGGAAACAAATAGATACAATGTTTCAACCGCTGTATGGAGTGAATGTCACAGAACTGTCAGAAATAGACAGAAACTGTCACAGAACTGTCCTTCTTCTCATCCTTCTCCTTCTTCTCATCCTTCTTCTCATCCTTCTTCTCATCCTTCTTCTCATCCTTCTTCTCCTCCTTCTCCTTCTTCTCATCCTTCTCCTTCTTCTCATCCTTCTCCTTCTCATCTCCAAGGGCATTTAAATTAAAGGTACAGTGTTCTGCACTAATATAAAGGCTCTCTGAAGCCTAGAAACCCTTTTTATAAGTTAACTTCGTAGCGAATTAATTCGCATCGAATCAAATTTCTTCCTGGAATTCGCCGAATCAGCCGAATCGAATTTTTGAAAAATTCGCTCATCTCTAATGGTCATCATAATGGGGGGGGGGGGGGGGGGGAAACTATGGAGGACAATGGGGGGATCATCATAATGGTGGGGAAGAAACTATGGAGGACAATAGGGGGGTCATCATAATGGAGGGGAGGAACTATGGAGGACAATGTTGGATCATCATAATGGAGGGGAGGAACTATGGAGGACAACAGGAGGTCATCATAATGGAGGGGAGGAACTATGGAGGACAATATATGGTCATCATAATGGGGGGGAGGAACTATGGAGGACAATGTGGGGTCATCATAATGGGGGGGGGGGAACTATGGAGGACAATATATGGTCATCATAATGGGGGGGGAGGAACTATGGAGGACGATGTGGGGTCATCATAATGAAGGGGAGGAACTATGGAGGAAGATGTGGGGTCATCATAATGGAGGGAAGGAACTATGGAGGACAACGTGGGGTCATCATAATGGAGGGGAGAACTATGGAAGACAACGTGGGGTCATCATAATGGAGGGGAGAACTATGGAGGACAACGTGGGGTCATCATAATGGAGGGGAGAACTATGGAGGACAACGTGGGGTCATCATAATGGAGGGAAGGAACAATGGAAGACAATGTGGGGTCATCATAATGGAGGGGAGGAACTATGGAAGACAATGTGGGGTCATAATAATGGAGGGGAGGAACTATGGAGGACAATGTTGGATCATCATAATGGAGGGGAGGAACTATGGAGGACAACATGAGGTGATCATAAAGGAGGGGAGGAACTATGGAGGACAATGGGGTCATCATAATGGAGGGAAGGAACTATGGAGGAAAATGGGGGGGTCATCTTAATGGAGGGGAGGAACTATGTAGGACAGTGTGGGGTCATCATAATGGGGGGAAGGAACTATGGAGGACAATAGTGGATCATCATAATGGAGGGGAGGAACTATGGAGGAAAATGGGAGGGTCATCATAATGGAGGGGAGGAACTATGGAGGACGATGTGGGGTCATCATAATGGAGAGGAGGAACTATGGGGGACAATGTGGGGTCATCATAATGGAGGGGAGGAACTATGGAGGACAATGTGGGGTCATCATAATGGAGAGGAGGAACTATGGAGGACAATGAGGTCATCATAATGGAGGGAAGGAACTATGGAGGAAAATGGGGGGGTCATCTTAGTGGAGGGGAGGAACTATGGAGGACAATAGTGGATCATCATAATGGAGGGGAGGAACTATGGAGGAAAATGGGAGGGTCATCATAATGGAGGGGAGGAACTATGGAGGACGATGTGGGGTCATCATAATGGAGGGGAGGAACTATGGAGGACGATGTGGGGTCATCATAATGGAGGGGAGGAACTATGGAGGACAATATGGGGTCGTCATAATGGAGGGGAGGAACTATGGAGGACAATGTGGGGTCATCATAATGGAGGGGAGGAACTATGGAGGACAATGTGGGGTCATCATAATGGAGGGGAGGAACTATGGAGGACAATGTGGGGTCATCATAATGGAGGGGAGGAACTATGGAGGACAATGTTGGATCATTACTGGAAAAGGAGAGGAAAACCAATGAAAACAATTTGGGGTCACTATGGGGGGAGGGGCAATGCAGGGAACATAGGAGGGGGTGACAAGATACATATTGGGGGGTTCTGGAACAGAAAACTATTTATTTTTACTTTCCCCAAACGATGTAATAGGAGGACCCCCAGACACCCCATCAGTCTGTATGGAATGGGGCAGATCCTTGTACTATGGAGGTGATGGCGGATGTAAAGGAGATTGTACAATCAGATTGTATCGTGTATGGTCACCTTTAGGGCTCATTCACACCAACAGTCCATCTGGCCATACACTAGTAGGTTTTCCAATGACCGTCCGTACAAACATTCATGTGACAATTGTCATCAGTACCTCAGATGACATGACCAATGTCCTTCTCATTTCCTGGGGAAAACCTTTGTTTTGGAATGAATGGACTTTCCTGAATGAAACCTCATTCACTGCTAGAAACGTCTTCATTCCGGAAACGTCTTCCATCATCTTCTCACTGCTGGAAACGTCTTCATTCCGGAAACGTCTTCCATCATCTTCTCACTGCTAGAAACGTCTTCATTCCAGAAACGTCTTCCATCATCTTCTCACTGCTGGAAACGTCTTCATTCCGGAAACGTCTTCCATCATCTTCTCACTGCTGGAAACGTCTTCATTCCGGAAACGTCTTCCATCATCTTCTCACTGCTAGAAATGTCTTCATTCCAAAAATGTCTTCCATCATCTTCTCACTGCTGGAAACGTCTTCATTCCGGAAACGTCTTCCATCATCTTCTCACTGCTGGAAACGTCTTCATTCCGGAAACGTCTTCCATCATCTTCTCACTGCTGGAAACGTCTTCATTCCGGAAACGTCTTCCATCATCTTCTCACTGCTAGAAACGTCTTCATTCCGGAAACGTCTTCCATCATCTTCTCACTGCTAGAAATGTCTTCATTCCGGAAACGTCTTCCATCATCTTCTCACTGCTAGAAACGTCTTCATTCCGGAAACGTCTTCCATCATCTTCTCACTGCTAGAAATGTCTTCATTCCAAAAATGTCTTCCATCATCTTCTCACTGCTGGAAACGTCTTCATTCCGGAAACGTCTTCCATCATCTTCTCACTGCTGGAAACGTCTTCATTCCGGAAACGTCTTCCATCATCTTCTCACTGCTGTCAGAAGTCCCCTTCTATTGGATGTCACTAATGATTGGAGAATGGATGGAAGGATCTTCCAGGGAGAATGTTGGCAGGAGATTGTCCTAGTGTATGGGAGCTGAACAAGGCCATGTTCCCGATGTTCTCTGACTTCCATCCCCATCCAAGAAACCAATGTGAGGTTGTATTGTGTGTGCAGAGCGTCCCCACACCTTGTATGATATGACACAGAGCCCCGCCCACAGCATTCTATAGAAGAAAGCAAGCTCCGCCCAGTGTCCTAACACCTCATTACACCGCACAACAGCGCCCCCCCACTGCACACCAGAAAACACGCATTCTACACACAATACCATGGGCTGTGTGCTGGGAATGAGCCCAATGAGTCCTTACACCCCCTCCCCCATACATACCCCTCCTTGGCTTCTCACCCCTCCCCCATACATACCCATCCTTGGCTTCTCACCCCTCCCCCATACATACCCATCCCCGACTTCTCACCCCTCCCCCATACATACCCGTCCTTGGCTTCTCACCCCTCCCCCATACATACCAGTCCTTGGCTTCTCACCCCTCCCCCATACATACCCGTCCTTGGCTTCTCACCCCTACCTCATACATACGCGTCCTTGGCTTCTCACCCCTCCCCCATACATACCCGTCCTTGGCTTCTCATCCCTCCCCCATACATACCCATCCCCGACTTCTCACCTCTCCCCCATACAAACCCATCCTTGGCTTCTCGCCCCTCCCCCATACATACCTGTCCCCGGCTTCTCACCCCCTCCCCCATACATACCCATCTCTGACTTCTCACACCTCCCCCATACACATCCCTC